>NC_134484.1:465480350-465623547 GCF_040206685.1 Ascaphus truei
GCAGACTGTAAGTAAAGGTGGGAGTCACAGTGCACACTGTAAGTAAAGGTGGGAGTCACAGTGCAGACTGAAAGTAAAGGTGGGAGTCACAGTGCATACTGTAAGTAAAGGTGGGAGTCACAGTGCATACTGTAAGTAAAGGTGGGAGTCACAGTGCAGACTGAAAGTAAAGGTGGGAGTCACAGTGCAGACTGTAAGTAAAGGTGGGAGTCACAGTGCATACTTAAAGTAAAGGTGGGAGTCACAGTGCAGACTGTAAGTAAAGGTGGGAGTCACAGTACATACTGTAAGTAAAGGTGGGAGTCACAGTGCAGACTGAAAGTAAAGGTGGGAGTCACAGTGCAGACTGTAAGTAAAGGTGGGAGTCACAGTGCATACTGAAAGTAAAGGTGGGAGTCACAGTGCAGACTGTAAGTAAAGGTGGGAGTCACAGTGCATACTGTAAGTAAAGGTGGGAGTCACATTGCATACTGTAAGTAAAGGTGGGAGTCACAGTGCATACTGTAAGTAAAGGTGGGAGTCACAGTGCAGACTGTAAGTAAAGGTGGGAGTCACAGTGCAGACTGTAAGTAAAGGTGGGAGTCACAGTGCATACTGTAAGTAAAGGTGGGAGTCACAGTGCAGACTGTAAGTAAAGGTGGGAGTCACAGTGCATACTGTAAGTAAAGGTGGGAGTCACAGTGCAGACTGTAAGTAAAGGTGGGAGTCACAGTGCAGACTGTAAGGAAAGGTGGGAGTCACAGTGCAGACTGTAAGTAAAGGTGGAAGTCACAGTGCAGACTGTAAGTAAAGGTGGGAGTCACAGTGCAGACTGTAAGTAAAGGTGGGAGTCACAGTGCAGACTGTAAGTAAAGGTGGGAGTCACAGTGCAGACTGTAAGTAAAGGTGGAAGTCACAGTGCACACTGTAAGTAAAGATGGGAGTCACAGTGCAGACTGTAAGTAAAGGTGGGAGTCACAGTGCATACTGTAAGTAAAGGTGGGAGTCAAAGTGCAGTGCATACTGTAAGTAAAGGTGGGAGTCACAGTGCAGTGCATACTGTAAGTAAAGGTGGAAGTCACAGTGCAGACTGTAAGTAAAGGTGGAAGTCACAGTGCATACTGTAAGTAAAGGTGGGAGTCACAGTGCATACTGTAAGTAAAGGTGGAAGTCACAGTGCAGTGCATACTGTAAGTAAAGGTGGGAGTCACATTGCATACTGTAAGTAAAGGTCTGAGTTACAGTGCAGACTGTAAGTAAAGGTGGGAGTCACAGTGCAGACTGTAAGTAAAGGTGGAAGTCACAGTGCATACTGTAAGTAAAGGTGGAAGTCACAGTGCAGACTGTAAGTAAATGTGGGAGTCACAGTGCAGACTGTAAGTAAAGGTGGGAGTCACAGTGCAGACTGAAAGTAAAGGTGGGAGTCACAGTGCATACTGTAAGTAAAGGTGGGAGTCACAGTGCAGACTGAAAGTAAAGGTGGGAGTCACAGTGCAGACTGTAAGTAAAGGTGGGAGTCACAGTGCATACTTAAAGTAAAGGTGGGAGTCACAGTGCAGACTGAAAGTAAAGGTGGGAGTCACAGTACATACTGTAAGTAAAGGTGGGAGTCACAGTGCAGACTGAAAGTAAAGGTGGGAGTCACAGTGCAGACTGTAAGTAAAGGTGGGAGTCACAGTGCATACTTAAAGTAAAGGTGGGAGTCACAGTGCAGACTGTAAGTAAAGGTGGGAGTCACAGTTCATACTGTAAGTAAAGGTGGGAGTCACAGTGCAGACTGTAAGTAAAGGTGGGAGTCACAGTGCATACTGTAAGTAAAGGTGGGAGTCACAGTGCAGACTGTGAGTAAAGGTGGGAGTCACAGTGCAGACTGTAAGTAAAGGTGGGAGTCACAGTGCAGACTGTAAGTAAAGGTGGGAGTCACAGTGCAGACTGTAAGTAAAGGTGGGAGTCACAGTGCAGACTGTAAGTAAAGGTGGGAGTCACAGTGCAGACTGTAAGTAAAGGTGGGAGTCACAGTGCAGACTGTAAGTAAAGGTGGAAGTCACAGTGCAGACTGTAAGTAAAGGTGGGAGTCACAGTGCAGACTGTAAGTAAAGGTGGGAGTCACAGTGCAGACTGTAAGTAAAGGTGGAAGTCACAGTGCAGACTGTAAGTAAAGGTGGGAGTCACAGTGCAGACTGTAAGTAAAGGTGGAAGTCACAGTGCAGACTGTAAGTAAAGGTGGAAGTCACAGTGCAGACTGTAAGTAAAGGTGGGAGTCACAGTGCAGACTGTAAGTAAAGGTGGGAGTCACAGTGCAGACTGTAAGTAAAGGTGGGAGTCACAGTGCAGACTGTAAGTAGAGGTGGGAGTCACAGTGCAGACTGTAAGTAAAGGTGGAAGTCACAGTGCAGACTGTAAGTAAAGGTGGGAGTCACAGTGCAGACTGTAAGTAAAGGTGGGAGTCACAGTGCAGACTGTAAGGAAAGGTGGGAGTCACAGTGCAGACTGTAAGTAAAGGTGGAAGTCACAGTGCATACTGTAAGTAAAGGTAGGAGTCACAGTGCATACTGTAAGTAAAGGTGGGAGTCACAGTGCAGACTGTAAGTAAAGGTGGAAGTCACAGTGCATACTGTAAGTAAAGGTGGGAGTCACAGTGCAGACTGTAAGTAAAGGTGGGAGTCACAGTGCAGACTGTAAGTAAAGGTGGGAGTCACAGTGCAGACTGTAAGTAAAGGTGGGAGTCACAGTGCAGACTGTAAGTAAAGGTGGGAGTCACAGTGCATACTGTAAGTAAAGGTGGGAGTCACAGTGCATACTGTAAGTAAAGGTGGGAGTCACAGTGCATACTGTAAGTAAAGGTGGGAGTCACAGTGCATACTGTAAGTAAAGGTGGGAGTCACAGTGCATACTGTAAGTAAAGGTGGGAGTCACAGTGCAGACTGTAAGTAAAGGTGGGAGTCACTCTGCTGTGTAAGAATCTTTAGGAATGAATTGGTTAGATATTCTGTTTCTGATGCAACGAATGTATAAAAGTATAGGCTAAAAATGTACCTCGATCAGTAAGATAGCTTTCTAATGGGTCGAAATGACTGTTTTCTTGAAGTCTTGTTCAATATATCTAAAATTACATTACAATATTCTTTTTTTATTGGCCTCTTAGGAAAACTAGAGGAAAATCCTTGCTGTGCTAAAACTAACAATAAACACAATAGTTCCTATAATAAATACTAAGTGAATGAATCCTTAGGGTGCGTAATGACGTGCCTTGAACCTCACAATGGCCGGCACTCTGGGGCCCCATATGATAAGGGAATGTCCTTTCAATTTTGTTTGCCCTCTAGAGGCAGATTACAGTCATCTCTCCACTTCCGTTCCGCGCCAATAAGGGATGGTCTCAAGCATGTGATCGCTACCCCCAAGCAGTCACGTGGTTGTGATCCCAGAAGACGTAGGTGCCGCTGGTCTTCAGGCATGGAAAGGGTTAATAGAGATGTAGCCTACAATAGTAATAATCCCCTCAGAAATAGACCATTTCTGAATCAAATGAAGAAAAAGAAACCATAATGAACAAAAAAACATGTCTAAAGTGCCACCTCACGCACCTCCGTTTGCTCTCAAAATGGTTGGAGAGTTAAGTTCTGTGATGGTGTCTTTGGCTGGACAACGAGTAGGGATGCTGCTGAATCTTACATCTCAGGGCAGCTTCTTTGGCCGGACATAACTGGGAGGTAGCAAGTCAGCTTAGCCTGCGAGTGACTGCAATTGGGTGGCCGTTGGCAGGCCGCTACTTTGGTGCCCTATTTTCTGGGGGTCTCCGCTTCCCTCGCATCTCAAACTCTCCCATTACAGATCGAAGATCTCTCACAGCAAGTCCACAAGGCTGCCGCAGAAAAGTTCAAAGTCCCCATGGAGCACTCCCCCCTCATCACGGAGACTGCTCCCACCCTGACTATTAAGGAGGAGAGCGAGGAGGAAGAAGAGGTAAGGGCAGGAATCTCAGATCGTCAAACTGATGACTCATTGAAATGTATTCATTACACTGCTAATAGTGCCGATCTGCACTAGAACAAGGAAACTCCCATTATATTATATAGCATTGAATGAGCGTCCAGCTGTAGCACAGATGGAAAAGAAAAAAAAAACCTTAGCACGCTGGAAGAAAAGTATTGTGAGAGAGCAGGAAGCCAGTTACCAGGAGGTGGTACAGACAGAAACCCATTGTGTATCTGCATATCTTCTACCAGAGATTGGTTCATTTAAAGGAAACTAATCTATGCCTGGTTAGTATTTCTCGAGGTAACATTACAACTTTTTCAGTCCTCACACTCGGACCTGCATTAGAAAGATTGCAAAGAACGCCGTGCTGGTCCTTTCTTCCATGTAGTAACAAAGGAGGAGAGGGAGTAGGGGGTATGACACCTTTTATTGGATCAACAAGTAGTTGATCTGTTACAAGCTTTCCAACCTCTTAGGCTAAGGCCCCGCTCCCAGAGTCAGCGCACCCGCACTGCAGATAGGCGGGGCGCTGACATACACAGACCGCGATATGCGGTCTGTAGGGAGCGGGAGCCGGAGTGGGAGGTGGGCGGGAGTGGGAGGCTTGACAGGGAGGGGGGGCGTGGCTTGAGCGGAGGGACCCGCTACTCTCCCCCCCCTCCCTCCACGGACTCGGGCTGGAGCTGCTGCGGGTAAGTTTAAACACACACACACGCAGGCACTCATACATATATACACACACACACACACACACACACACACACACACACACACACACACACAGGCAGGCACTCACGCACTCATACACACACACACACACACACACACACACAGACAGACAGAGGCAGGCACTCACGCACTCGGGCACACACATACACACACAGACAGGCACGCACGCACTCAGGCACACACACAGAAAGGCACTCACCTGCTTTCACTCCACACTCCTCCCCGCTCCCCGAAGCCTCTCCTCCTCCCGAAGCCTCCCCTCCCCATTGGCTCACAGCCACACCACGTGACGCGTCAACGCTAGGGAACACCATTCTCTTGTGTCTCCTAGCGGCTGACGCGCCACAGCGTGTAGTCAGCTGTGCCGCCAGGGGGGACCGGGACCGGCTCGCGAGGATTCCCCTGCTGGTGGGGAACTCGCGACATGGCCACCCGCGCCAACGAGCGCAGCGGGACCGAGGCCTTAGGTAACCCTGATGAAGGACCCGGAGAGGTTGGAAAGCTTGTAACATATCAACTACTTGTTGGGCAAATAACAGGTATCATACACCCCCTACTCCCCTACTCCCCTCTTTGTTACTACATTAGAAACATTGGAATCACCACTTAATAGGTCATCTCGGATCGGGCATCAATGTCATGGTATTGTGGGGTACGAGGGACTACTGTTTATTTGTATTTTTTTTCCATACCAGGAATACCACAACTTTTTATTTACAAAGCTACAGTTTCATTCCTTTTTGTAGATTAAAACTGATTTTATTTTAGAAATACTCCCTCGCATTCTGCATTTAAAACAATGAATAATCCTTTCTTAAAAATAAAAGTTCAAAACGCGTTTCCCCTGGACGTGTCGAATTTCTTAAAATCGGAGTATTGCTACATTATCTAAATGCTACTGCACAGAGTAATGCGATTACTATGAATTTTCTTTCGAAGAACGTGCTGGAAGACAGCCAGGTTGGTCAATCTTTCAAGGTTTGTAACCTCTTAATTTAGAGGTTGAAAGGGAAACTGAGATGTTCTTATTTTCCCCCCCATGATTCGGTTAACTTTAATTGTTGATGTAATTTATGGACGAGCGAGAGAGGCCGAAGTGAATTCAGATTAATTGCTCATCTTTGTGACTTCGGCTTTTGCAACCACATGAACGTGTCTCCGTCCTCGGTGTAGCCTACGTAAAGCCCAGAGGTCCAGATTTAACAAATGGTACTAAACGTTGGTGCACGCTAAAGCCCTTTCATTTCAACGTGGCTTAAGATGCTCTTACCCTTAACCTTCTTTAGGAAGATGAGGCCGGAGAGGATGGGTTTGTGCTGTTCTAGCAGAAACCACAGAAGTGCTTAATGAATCAGAGTCCCTGCAGCGTCCAATGGCACAGCAAGCAGCATGGAGCCTAGTGGCAAAAGGGGGAAGGGTATGGTAGCTGGAGGGTGGACTCATCTTCTTTAGCATGGAGATATGGTCATTTTAAAATGTACGCAGTGCTGTATGGGACCCTAATGAATTTGCCTAAATCTCTGGGAGATGAAGGGCCACTGCTGAAGCGTGCAGCTGCGCTGAGCAGTAACCATGCAGACATCGCCCGCCTGTGCAGGAGTCCTCACTGCTCCCTCTGTGTTGTAGGTGGATGAGACCGGGCTCGAGGTGAGAGACATTGAGCTGGTGATGGCACAAGCCAACGTGTCCCGTGCGAAGGCCGTGCGGGCGCTCAGGCACAACAACAATGACATTGTGAATGCCATCATGGTAAGGATGCTGGGAATAGACTATGGACATCTCCAGGGATCCGCTGTCCCACCCCACACACTGCACTACTGTACCATCCAAATGACACAGGCCTGGCTATCGTTTCAAATCTATATAAGACAAGTGGTATCTTACAATTACACGTCACAAACTCTCTAATGGCCCACAAACCGATTACGGTTTAATAAATTACCCAAGTCCCAATACTTCTCCATAAACACATCTACTGTTTTGCTGACTGTTACCCCAGGGTGCTCAACTCCAGGTTTTCAGGCTAATCCAGCTCCAGCTTCCCCTCCCCCCCACAACAGGTCAAGTTTTCAGGATATCCCAGCTTCAGCATAGGTGGCTCAATCAGGCTCAGTGGAGGTCTGCACCACCTGTGCTGAAGCAGGAATATTTTGAACACGTGACCTGTTGGGGGGGGGGGGGGAGAAGCTTGAGGATGTGAGTTGGACCCCCTGTATTATCCTATTGACAGATTACAGAACACTTCTACAATCCTAAAAACACAAACATAGAAAACATCTGACGATGCTATAGAACCCCTTGTACTGTCCAGTAAACCCATTAAAGAACTCCCTGTATTAGTCTATTAACCCATCACAGATTATCTCTCCTGTGCTACAATGATCTCTGTAATGTAATGATCCCTGTAATGCGGGGAGGCCCTAGCAGCATCTTCTTCCCTCCTCTCCTCCATTCCAAAAAATCTATTTCCATCCCGAGTCACACCGCCTGTCCAAGTCCTATTCCTTCCCCCGTCTCTCGCGAGACACTATTACTAAACTTACCGTAGGAGACACACAAACGTAGAAGTCATCCATGTCACAATCTCCATATGTACCTGAAGGTGCAGTGAACCGCTGCTGGGCAGCGAAACAATATAGACTGGTGTGCATCCTTGTGTTTACCGACCAATTGCCACTGTATCCAACGGATGCGGTTCAGTCTGGATGCTCTCGGAGTTGGAATTTTCCCGTTTTACTTGGGGTATCCGGAAAGGTGCGCGTGTCGTGCCTCATTATCCCTGAAGCGTTAGGACTTGTGTTTAAAATGTTCTTCCTATGTTTCTTCACAGGAATTAACAATGTAGCTGCTGGCCAGATCGCAAGACATCACTGTATCCTTCACCCACCTCTGTCCCTGCCTCACTGTATAGATGCACAGTTACTCCGTTTAACAGTTCCTTATTAGACTTGCATATAGTCCTACTAGTTTGCACCGATGATGCTGCTCAATAAAACCTGCCTGATATACCTAACGACCCTGGTTTTAATTCTTGTAACCGCCAGTCTGTCTGGTTTCTTTTAACTAGGCATATACTAATATGGCAAAAAATAAAAAGCCCTCAGCCGTTTAATGCATCGTCTGCCCCCGTCAGCCATATAATATATCTGTCACGGGAGACCAGGACAATAACACGAGGGATCGGAACACTAGACAGAACTGCAGAGTTGAACAAAAGTGAATTTATTGGAAAATGTTTCCACAAACCTCCAGTACATAAAACGCGCACACAAACTCTCACAACTGGGGAACAACCTAAAATCCTAGGTGAAGGGACTTCTGTGCAGAAGTTTACCCCGATACATGTCCTCAAACTCGTGGTAGCATAGGCAGTCCTGCCTTGTACGCTGCTAGCCAACAGTTTTAATGTTTAAAACCCTCCACAAGTCTCCGGAACACCCTCGGACAGCTTCGGATATTCAAAGGATCCACTTCAGCTCTCGGAGTATGCTGCAACAAGTCTCTAGAACCAAAGTTGGGTTCCTTCTCATATATCCTTCAGTCGACTTAACCAACATGGAGGATGGAGGGCCGGTCAATCCCAGAGCGGATTGTCTGTGTGGTCCAATCAGTGAGTGAGGGCTTGCCTGCATGGGACCAATCCCTAAGCGAGTAGACACATGGACGCACTTGTCAAGCGGGGCATTTAAATGGAACCATGAGAATTGCACCAACAGGGCACAGTCCCGGCAAAGGTTCCCCGTGGTCCTTCCAATACCTGCTGTAATGAGAAGCTACTCTGTGTCTGGGCCAAACAATGGTCCCCCCCTGTGGGAAGCCACTTCCCCCACACCCGAGTCCACAGCCCTGCCTCGCTGACAATGTCCCAAGCCACTCACCTTATCTCGCCCAGAATCTCCTTTGTGGAGGCTGGATACTCGTATATCCATTCTCCACACCAAAGGATTGCACATTTAAAACATTTAACATAGGTTAACCCTTTTCCATAAGTGCTGGAACCAGACTCCAAAATATAACATCAGCCCAATGTGGGCACAGTATACAGATATGTGACTATTCATACATGAATAAATCAACGCCGGGGCTCTCAGCTAGTACATGAATAAATCTATCATATTATTGACAGCTAGGGGTAAAGGTGGGCTAGGGGTAAAGGTGGGCTTGAATTTCATTTACGAGCAGCCAAATCTACCCCTACCGTCACAACAGGGGCGTAGCTATAGTCCGGGCAAAGCCTGGGGGCCCGCTCTCTTCCCGCCCTACCCCTGTCGGCGGCCCATCGGTCTCTCTTCAGATAGAGACAGGCTTGGGCAGGTGGGAGAGCGGAGGGTGCCGGCTGCGGAGTCCAGAGCTGATCACAGAACAGCTGTAACCAGTAGGAGGGAGAACAGGGCTGCTTAACCACTTCCGGGCAGCAGGTGGCACTGCAGAGCACTCCATAGCTGCTCCTCTCTACAACTCCTGGTTCCGTGTGTCTGTTGACAAGTGTGTGCGTCTGGGTTGGTAAATGTGTGTGTTTTGGTGTGTCTGTGTTAGTGTGTGGCAGTGTGTGTTTAAGTGTGTATTTGTAATGCGTGTGTGTGTCATGCATTATGTGCATATATATGTTGTATATTTAGTGTTTTTTTTTTTATATGTTGAGTATAAATGTGTATTTGTATATGGTGTGTGTGTTACACTAATGTTGCATGTTTGGTATGTGTGTATATGGTGTACTGTTTGTGTGTAGATATGGGAGGGGGGAAGGAGGAGAAAGGATGAGAGGAAGGGACGGGAGAGGGAGTGAGTGAGGACGGGGGGGAGCGAGTGAGGTCAGGGGGGTGAGGGAGCGAGTGAGGTCAGGGGGGGAGGGAGCGAGTGAGGACAGGGGGGGGGGGAGCGAATGAGGACAGACGGGGAGGTAGGGAGGATGGGGGGGAGTAGGGAGGACAGACGGGGGGGAGGTAGGGAGTGAGGACGGACGGGGGGGGGGAGGTAGGGAGTGAGGACGGACGGGGGGGTAGGGAGTGAGGACAGACGGGGGGAGGTAGGGAGTGAGGACGGACGGGGGGGAGGTAGGGAGTGAGGACGGACTGGGGGGAGGTAGGGAGTGAGGGCGGACAGGGGAGGTAGGGAGTGAGGGCGGACAGGGGAGGTAGGGAGTGAGGGCGGACGGGGGAGGTAGGGAGTGAGGGCGGACGGGGGGGGGAGGTAGGGAGAGTGAGGGGGTGGGGGGGAGTGAGGATGGTGGAAGGGGACGGAGTGAGGATGGGGGAGGGGGACGGAGTGGAGGATGGGGGAGAGGGAGGGGAAAAAGGGGTGGGGGGGCACATGTGTCCCAGTTTTTTTACATTTGAAAATCTGGTCACCCTAAGGAGGAGGAGATCTGAAGATGGAAGGGGAGAGAGCTGTTGATGAGGAAGGGGGAGATGGGGGAGAGATGATGAGGAGGGGAGATGATGATGAGGGGGTGGAGAAATGATGGAGGAGGGTGGTACAGAATGGGGGCTGAGAGAAGATGATGAGGGCTAGAGTTGAGGGGGGAGAGATGATGACGACGAGGAGGAATGGGGAGAGATGAGGAGATAAGGGATCAGGGAGAAAAAATTGCAGTCAGTATTAATAGGGCCGGATTTTTTTTCCGCTCGGGGGCCCGCGAATGTGTAGCTACACCACTGCGTCATAGTATCTTCTACCCCATCATAAATATAATGTATCTTCTACCACATTCAGCAATTAATGCCATTTTAATGATTGATTTGCAAGTACAATTTCTGTCTTGTTAGCCTTGCACATTTATGCTTGAAAGCCCACTTCGAAAAGCTCAATAACAATACTTCTAAACAGCGCAGAATACTGATGAGCTTATTATTCTCTCTCTCTCTCTCTCTCTAAATTACAGAATGTATCAGTAACACTATACATAACTTTCTCATGGAGTGTGCTACTACGAAGGGAAAGACAAATACAAATACAGAAACCCTGTACTCCTTCCCAAATTGGCTTGCCATTTAGCAGCTACATTTTTGGTCCTAAATACACACATTCATAATTTAATCAGCTGGATCCCCCCGGACTAAAACTGCATTACCCAGATAAAGTTCTTGCCTGGAAGTAAAACATGGCCACCCACGGGTCTGCCTCACTCCAGAGGTCAAGAGCAAGCCAGGTCATCCAGAAACTATTGGTGACTACACAGCCACATTTGGTCATTTGTGTCACAAAACAACCAATATCTTGGCAACTGAGGGGCCCGTGGAGGCTGGGGGAGCGCAGATCCGTGCTCGGGAACTCCCTGGTTTAGGCAATATACTAAAGGCTGCTTAATATTTACATCCAAGTTTTAGAGTGGATTTACAGTTCCAATGTGTTTAGTTTGATCTCTTTCATTGCAGAATTAAAAAGTTAAAAAATAAATAAAAAAAAAAAAAACTAGTTCAAGGTCAAAAACAAATGTCACAGCTAGCAATAAGACAGGTTTTCAGGCCAAAAACTTATCTAAGCTGGGCTGTTGCTAGCCCCAAGAACTGAACATAGACAGAGGGGACTAGGTGACATGGAGCAGTCATTGTGGTGCAGCCATTAGCACTCAATAGAGATGACAGATGAGGTTTTCCTCTATCTACACGGTAGAAAAGGGAGCCGGCTAAACGTTGCCTGACCTGAGGTTTAACACCAAGTTACCATTTCAGAACGCTTTCCGAGACGTCCTTTCTGTGGGATGAGTGCAAGCCCACACAGAGGAAACCACACAAACTCTCTCAAGATGTTAAAAGCAGCATGAAGTTCAGACTCGTAAAAGTTTGATTCTTCCACCTTGTGACCTCTGGCATATTAGTTTAAAGAGGCGTGCCCATGTACAGTGGCTGACCAAAAAAAAGTGTGTGCGTGTGTCGAGCACTTTTGTGTTTTGTCACAGAAATTGTATTTGTGATGGTGATGTTTTCAATGAAAAATCAAAACACAATTTCAGTGACAAAACGCAAAGAAGTTTGACATAGAACGTGCGTGCTCGGCACACACCCCGTCTGAGCTATTTGCATTTCTAAATTTATACTGAAGTCCTTGTGTGTCTGTGTGTGTCTACCTATGCTGCTGCTGTGGTCCTCTGCGCATGCATACCGAGCGCAGGAGACCTCTGCGCATGCGCGTCATGCACGCCGGAGGCCTCTGCGCATGGGCACCGTGCGCGCAGGAGACCTCAGCGCATGAGTGCCATGACTCTGCATATGCGCATCGAGCTGCCAGCAAGCCGACGGCCTCTTCTGCCAGCAGTGACGTCACTTCCATCACCAACACGGCAATTTA
Organism: Ascaphus truei; assembly: GCF_040206685.1. Lineage (NCBI taxonomy): Eukaryota > Metazoa > Chordata > Amphibia > Anura > Ascaphidae > Ascaphus > Ascaphus truei. The sequence goes on from NC_134484.1 coordinate 465,492,327, forward strand.
CTCCAAAGGACATTTTCATATGGTAGGTGCCTGCATAGAAGTTTCACTTCAAAAACCCATCAACAAGTATAAATCATGCTTAGCTGCTCGGGTTTCTTTGGAAGCTAAACACATACTGTACTTTTTTGACAAAGGCTTCTGAACAGGGGGGTGTTTGTCTATCACTTTGTCTACCCTTCACCCACCTGTAATCTGTACCAATAGGTAAGGCAGGGAACAAAAAGTGGGGTTCCCTTTGCAATTTTGTGTTCAACACCGTGACATCACACAAAGGGGGATCAGCCAGAGGAAATCAAGCTCTCCCAAGTATGAGCTCACCGTGTTGTCAAACGAACTTTAAAAATACTTGTATATTGGATTAACCTAAACATGATCACTTCCATTAATACGCACAAGCCCTAGAAGGCACGGCAAACTCAAGCCACAGCTTCAGCCCATGCTACCGGATCATACCAGACTCTTGCTGGCTATCATGTAGTGCAGAGGAATATGCTACAAGAATTTCCCCCCATAAATGGCTGTATTGATTCTTCTGAAGTAGAGAATTGTAAAGCGTTTTGGAAGTGGCAGGTGATACTTAAATACAAGATAACCATTTGATCTTCAATTAAAAGGAGCAATCCAAACCATTATTTGCAAATTTTTTTTTTTTTTAAACAGAGGATTGATGAAACAGGAGGTCTTTGGAGCTGAACCCCCGCTAATTTAAGTTCCGGGGACCCCCTGGTTCCAGAGATACTTACCTCTGAAGGGGGTGCCGGTATCCCTCTGCTTTTTAAAGCCCCCACATCACGCGGGCCAATAGGAAGCCACACTGATGATGTTACAGCTTCCTATTGGCCCGCAAGGCTTGGGAGCAACACCACTCAAACGTATGTCCCCTTCAGCAGCTGGACGGTCTCACTAAATAGGTGAAAGATCAATGAAATCATACCACTGCACTCTGAGAAAAAGACATTTAGGTACATGAGTATATTTACAGTTCAAGTTCTACATACAAAATGTATACAAATGAATGCGTAAACAATGAAGGTGGTACATAACGCAGACACACAAAACAATGAACGCAGCAGGTAATATGTGGGCCCCACACTCGCACAAGAGAACAACCAGCAGTAATAGCAAACATCAATACAGAACTGCAAAAGCTGCTCGGGCAAACGCCAACATGTCCCCATTAACCCTTCCGCCGACACAGGGATCTGCAACGGATTGCGAATGCTTTCCAACAGCAAGTATAGCCATTTGTATGCTTTACACTGCAGCAAATTCACCAGGAAACTTGTCAAAAGGAATGTTTCCTTTAACCCCTTAATCGCAAAATGGGGGTCCCCCCCCTCCCGTAACATGTTTTGTGAAGGGTAGTGGGACAGAAACCCGAATCGTGCTGGCTGCCATCTCCATTTACTCTTTCTGCAGAAGATAACCAATAACAAGGGCGCCTTTATTCTTATTATTATGCACAGCAGACACACAACCCAATGCAGCTCTTATCACAAAAAAGCTGATAAATGCTACGAGCCCTTCCAGGAGGATATCTTCCTGTGGGTAGGTTGTGGGCAACTAGACAGAAAAGGGAAACTCTCAGGGGAGATGCGTGATGCAAAACTGTGCGGTTCCTAATTACTGAGTTGGCTATTCAGAATATGTACCAATATTGTTTGTCAATCATGTGATTTCGCTATACTTAACAGCGAGTCAGTAAAGGTAAGGGATGGGCTTGCTTGTGCAAACTTTTAATAAACACAGTGACATCACACATTGGTATCTCGGAAATAAACCATTTACCATGTTACTGAAGGAAAGGGAAAAAAAAAAAAAAAAAAAAAGAGCAAAACGTCTCCAAAACGTAACAAAAATATATATACGAGGGAAAAAATGCTGGCGCTGCTCGCCATCCCAACAAATAGGTTAAAAAAGCAGAATACAGCTCTTCCAAATTAGTATGGAGAAGGGTTAGTAATTGCCCACTAGTTAGCATGTTTCCTTGCTCCGAAAAGTGTGTTGTGTGCTTATATCCAGACATTTTGGTCAGTTGATTGAAAATAAGAAAATAATTTACATGTACCATGTGACTGGTTCCAGCCAACCACTCCCTTCCAAGTCTCAGCATGATTATATTTCGCGTGTGATGCAACTATAGAGTCTACAGCTAAGCCTGATTGAAAGGAAACCTTCACCAACAGCAAATTTGAAATAATTCACTCAATAAATACACTAGAATCCCAGTTCTAGAGTTGCTACAATACCGCTGTGAATAGCAAATACAACATTCATTTCATTCTGCCAATACTCCACCCGAAAATACATCAAATTGGACACGTATGCAGGAACTTAGCAAACTATAGATCAAATAGAGATGGGTCCATTTTCTGCTTAAATCCCACGCAGATCAGTCTCAGAGAGGCCGATTGGGTTGTTTTTCCGTCCCCCCTCCCCCCATGTGCAACGGATTATGAACTAGAACCTGCCAACTAAATCCAAATCCGTCAAATGGAATAGAGATGGGGGGGGGGGGGGGGGTGATGAGTATATTGTGGTGATGGCTTAAGCCATTATGTTGTAGGCACTGCGGGGTTCAGCGGTGGGTTGGTTAGGACTTTGTAAATGCGATAATCTGAGCACCATGGTCACATGTTAAATAATCCGAGCGGGCTACAGTGGATGAAATCCGATTTTGGATTTCAACCTGCGGATCAGATTTGTCTTGAAAAGCCTGGTGAAAACCTGCAGCTCGGATGCAGACAGGTTCGCCCGTCTCGAATACCAAACACTGCATTAACCGTTTTTTCGTCAACTTAATATGCATTGGCACTCTGGCAGTAAAGTGTTCAAAATAAATATATATATATATATATATATATATATATATATATATATATATATATTCCGATGTATCACAATGAGAGTTCTCACGCGTCATTATACATGATGTCACAATGTGACGGCCTCTGCTGATCGCCATGTACGCTGCCTTGATGGAATCTCTCGGATCAGGTCAACGTCACCAACTGTAAAACCTTAGTTATCCAAATATTGCCAGCCTGTGTGTATATCAATGATACCTACAATATAATCCCCCAGCGCTTGACCTTCACAAGATGGAAAGACCAACATGAAGGCATTTATTGATCTCTTTACGGGTGATGATTACAGCAGCAACACCCTCTTCTTCATTTCTTGTAAATCTAAAAAAAATATTCTGCTTTCCAATTATTCACTAGCCCAGGGGTGGGCAACTTGTCCTCAATGGCAACCAACAGGTCAGGTTTTCAGGATATTCTGCTTCAGCACAGGTGGCTCAATCGAAGACTGCACCCCCTGTGCTGAAGCAGGGATATCCTGAAAACCTGTTGGTGGCCCTTGAAGACTGGAGTTGGCCACCGCTGCACTAGCCCCTTCTGAGCTATTTTTAGGCTTTCCTCCTAATGAATATGCCGGTAAATGTTCTAGAAACGGTGCTTCAGTTTACTTTTGCAGCTTAAAGTACAACCCACTCAACCCTTCGTATACATCGTGTCATTTCTTGCCAGGCAAAGAAAACAACCCCGACTCTCGCATAAATAATACAACTAAAGAAGGGGGTTACACTTTTAATGCTTATTATAGGAGACCTTTTAATGCTTTAATATGAGAGAGGACTAAATATTTAGTTTCGACATGGGTTTGCTTAAAAAACAAACCTTTATAAAAGGGGAGTGCTGCTTTAAAGCAGAATTTCTTGTTCAGGGGAACAATGTCCCTCTCCCACTCTAAGTGATGCACCTGGACTAACTGATTATGCATGTGTGCGTGCATTTATGTGTCTTACACTTACATCTACTAAAGCACTAAAAATAGCACCAATATTTTTATCTTGTCCCCATACCCCGTCTGGTCTTTTCACGTTGAGCGATTGTGTTGCACACACAAGCTGCCCTCTAATCAACAGCAAAAACACTTGAGAAATCCTGTCCCACAATAGTGTTTTTTCTCCTGATGTTTGCATGAGGTGAGAAGGCTGGAAGCGAAGGTAGCTATAATGTTTTGTGGGAGAGAACTGAATGAAATCCAGAATGCTTTTAAAGTTTCCGCTGTAAATAAAATGCCTTGAACTGAAATGTTGTAGCCATCGTACAGTATTGTGGTCAATATCTGAAGGTGATCTGAACATGAAATGCAGTGTTAAACCCGCACCATGATCAAACGGTTACTGTAAAAGCACCTGTGCCTCAGAAACCATGTAACAAGGCAATATAAATACAAACTGTACCACGGCTAGAAGAATGAGCTCTATCCTTTGCCTTTTTGTTAACGGCTCTGTAGTAGGGGTGAGGATGCACAGCCATGCACCAGTCGGAAGTAACAAATGTTTGCAAGCCTCATCTAATTAACATCTTTGTACCCTCATTCACTGGTAACCTTATTACAGTTATTTCCACCCAAACTGTGTAGACACACACACAAAAAATGTGTCTTTGAATATGTAACTGGGCTTCAGCATGAGCCGGCAAACATTATACAGAGCTCAGGTGAATATCAACACATTTTTGGCTTTTGCAAGTAGACCGGTACATAAAGATATATATATAAAATAAAAAAAAAACACATAACAACAAAATACACACAAAAGCAATGCGTAACTATCACAACACTATCATCCTTCAGTTATATGTTGAAATGTTATGAAACATCTCATGATCTTTTTAGTTTTTCACATTGTGGTAAACTTTGACTTTTTATTTTCTTCTTTTCACTCATTAAAATATATATATATAAAAAAGTCTTTGAGTGTAACAAATAGCAAACTCATGTGCAAAACTATGAATTGTTGCTTCAATATACAAGTTCACCCGGGGCTACTTCATACTTCAGAAGTTTATATTCACAATTCTTTTTTTTCCTAAATATTTTGACCAGTAAGAGCTAGAGCAATGCTCTGCAAATATAAAGAATGCACTTCAGGTGTTATGCTATCCTCAGAAGCTCCCAAACTGAAGTTAGAGAGGCGATAGCATCTGCTTTCATCACTGTGCTCCAGACTTCGATGGCCCAACCAAACGTAGATGTCATGAAGTTCCTCCTACAAGGAGTAACACAGGAGTGTGTCGCTTGTCCCAGGTCTGTGGTGACCCTTTCATAAGTCTCATGATGGCAGATGTCTACAATCAGACGTCATGTGGGATTCTTGCTTGCTCGTGTGTGTGTGTGGGGGTTATAATAAAAATATAGGGGACATGGTAAAGCAACCACCATATGTTATGGTTATTAATGCTGGTGAGGAAACTTGACAGGTTGCTCCCATCAATGAAGAGAGTAACACAGTCAAGGATAGTTTACTGCCCCTTGAGGGGGATCCTGGTCCATGCTGCAACCAAGGGCTTCAATGTCATTGCTGATGTCCGATATCATCCGGTCCCACTCGTCCCCTTCCGAGGGCACAGATTGGTCGTCCGAACCCTCGGCTGCCCCATTCCCGTTAGTGGTGGAGGAATTGGATGCGCTGCTCAAAGTCCGCCTGTACCTCCCGAAGCTGTCGGTGATGATGCCCCGTCCATCTTTGACACCAATCGTTTCCAGGAAATTCTCAAAATGTTGACTATCCTTTTCTGGAATGAATGGCCGGAGACCTTTAAAAAAAAGAGGAAAAAATAAATAAAAATGAACCGGCAATGATAAATCTGTAAACGCTAAAACATGGGGCATCCAACAGTTGTTACTCCTGTTTTCCTTCATTCACTGAAGGAATTAATATAGTATTATGTCACATTATAACTTTGTCTATTTAAGCTATTTATACCAACATTTATATTAGCAGAAGTCCAACTTACTCAGCAACTGAGCTAAAGTTGCTAGATATGTGGAAATGCCCCTTCAGTCAGTCACAACGCCAGATGAGTGACCCAGTTAGAAAGAGAACACTTTTTGATATGTAATTCATTTTTAATCTGGTGCTCTCCCACTATAGTACTGCACTGGTCCAACACTGGGGAGCCGAGGCACTTTTGGAGTTGATAAAAATGCAAGCCGTCGGCAACCCAAATCGGCAAGGTTGATAGATAGACCACCTTAAAAAGAAAGCCAAATGCTCTGGTCTTAAAGCTGCAGACCAAGCAATACCCTACATGTGTTTTTTTTAATAAATCACTTCTGTACTATAAGAAAATACGTGTAGCATTTTTTAAAAACAACTCTGAATGACATTTTGAATGTATTATAATGTAACAAGCATTTTTTGTTTCAATAGCAACCATTTAGAAAGTCACATCCACTTTCTCTTCTGAAACAGGATCTGGCACACCCCTTTTTGAGCCCTGCCACCTCTCTAGCAGTGCACCAATTGCATCTAGTGACTGCCTGGTCACATGATCTTCCCCACAGAACTTTGCATCTTTGGTTCTATTCTCCTGCACTGACGGCTATTTAGTGAACCCACGAGCCGAATCTTTGCCGATCGATCACAGGAGAACAGATCGATCGGCAACTTAGCGAATTACTTATCATTGTGTGGATTGTATTGTTGCGCTTATTAAAGGGGAAAAATCAAATAAAACGGCAGCTTTAACGCAGCTATTCCAGATGCATTTTTTTTTTTAAATAAAAATCGGGGATAATGGAGAGCTGAACCATGAGCTGAATGATGCTTTTTAAAAATGTATTAATTTTTATTCCAGGCATAACTCATGGGCCAATAGGAAGCTGCGACATCAGAGGATGACGTCAAGTCTTCCTATTAGATGGCCAATTAAATGTCTAGAAAGTAACACCGGCAACTAAGTGGGTAAGTATTTAGGGGAGCTGCTTTAAAAGAACAAAACAATTCTTCTGAGCGCTCACATATGGTGAGAACCTGGCTCGGGCACAGGTAAGAAAAAAGGAGATTATGGGGCAAATTTAAATTATATGAAAGGCTTATTTTACCGTTGTTCATTTGGTAATGAAGGTCATTACCTTATTATTATTATTATTATTATTATTATTATCATCTGGTCAAAAAGGGGATGGATAATCTGATTTATGAGGAGAGGCTAGATACATTAGGTTTGTTTACATTAGAAAAGAGGCACCTAGGAGGGGAACTATTCATCCCACGGGCAGTACAAAGGACTCTGGGCCATCCCTTAAGGTTGGAGGAAAGGAGATTTCACCAGCAACAAAGGAAAGGGTTCTTTACCGTAAGGGCAGTTACAGTGTGGAATCCATTACCCATGGAGACTGTGATGGCAGATAGAATAGATATCTTCAAAAAAAGGTTGGGCATCTTTTTAGAAAGGAAAGGTATACAGGGATATACCAAATAAGTAAACATGGAAAGGATGTTGATTCAGGAAGTTATATTATTGCCAATATTTGGAGTCAGGAAGGAATTTATTTTTTCCCTTATGAGATATTATTATAGGATGATATTTAACTGGGGTTTTTTGTTTGCCTTCCTCTGGATCAATATGGTATTCGGCAAGTACAAATATAGGATAAAGTGTGTCTAAATTTAGCATAGGTTGAACTTGATGGATGTATGTATTTTTTTCAACCTCATCTACTATGTAACTATGTAATTGGCCAGTCTTATATAAATCTGTATTCTTTATTACAACAGTACCACTAAAAGGATATTGTCTTATAGTGTTGCCCCAAAGGCGGACAGCCTGATGGGGTTCCCCAAGAGCTGCTCCCCTCTGCACAGGACCAGCGTGCTAAGGTTTAACATTTGCTTGTACTTTGTGGAACGTCAACCCCACCCACTGGAATGTTAATGAGCCAAGAAAACAAAGAACTTTTTGTTCACAGTTGCATTGAATCTCAACCACCCCAATGTACATCTGTGTTGCCCCAAAGTCGGACACCTTTGGCGCAGCTAAAGGGTGCAAGCCGTTTGCTGATGTTTGGCGATGTTAAAGCTGCTCTATTTCAAATCTGAAACTTACAAGCCCTTTATCCCCTGTACCCAATTTTTCAACTCTATCCGTCCATGAAATGTCTGTGAATTGACAGTTTTAACCTTGTTCTTTTAATGTAATCATGTATTTTTTATAACTCTGTGCCCAGGGCATACTTTCCAACGAGAGGTAACTCTCAATGTAATACTTCCTGGTAAAACATTTTTATAAATAAAATAAAAAATATGCCAAGTTGATTGCGAAGGGCTTTTCTGTGAGCATTAAAAGAAGGAGTCTCAAGGAATCATGCCATTACATACAGAGTCCTATATTATTATTATTTTTTTAATTATTGAAAATTCTTGTTTGCTGGAATATTTCATAATGTATTAGTGATGAGAGTAGGCAGTCAAATGGCAATATCTGAATAGTCCACGGATCGATTCCCTATCTGTCTTAATTACATATTTGTAAACAAAACTCATGGCTGATCTGGGATATACAAGCGAGCCAAAAAAGTGTGAGTACTCAGACAATAGTTTTGGGCTACGACCAAATATTAACGGCTTCTCAATTACTATTCATAAAAGATGCTTTTTTCAAATGCCCGCCTCCTTCAGTGTAGCATTCTCTCCCCCCCCCCCCCATTACCTAGCAGAAGAAACTTCCTGCTGTCTCCATATAGCTGACGGAGATTGATGCAGAACTCGTGGATTGAGGCACCGTTGCGATATTCATGAAGGAGCATTGCAAACTGCTGAATCTCCTGGGAGGAAAGCTTTGTTTTCAACTAAAACAAAACAAAAACAGGCAAAGAGCAAATATTTATATAGCTGGTCATCTTAAAAAAAAAAAAAAAGGGGAACATTAAAAGAGGGACCAAACTGAGATATCAACTGAACTAAATGATATACACAGTATCAATACAGAATCACACACCTGCTTGTGGTCACCATATTTGTGTGCTGTAACTGCCCCTTTTCCTGGCCTCTAAGGCAGGGGTGCGCAAGATTTTCCAGGGGGGGGGGAGGCGGTGGTTGCAGGGGCCCCACGCTCTTTCCCCAAGGCCTTTAAATTAAATGCCGGGGGATCGCGTGAGGCCTCTGCAACGTCCTTTACCTTGACTTCAGCAATTGCCACGGCAACGTGATGTTACCTGCCGCCGAAGACTAGGTAAGGAGGGAGGTGCGAGAGCAGGCCGGGGGGCGCAGCGGGGAAAATGTGCGCATCCATGCTCCGAGGTATAAACAACAGGAGAATTCTTCACCTAAATAGTGGTTTCTCGATGTCTGAAGTCAATTGAAGTGCATTATTGGTGGGCATTCCAACAAAGTGGTACTGTGCCATAATATGCCCACAGGCCAACAAGGTAATGGCTTTGCATGGCTAAATACGCACTGCAGTGTGTTTATAGTGAAGTTTTATACCGTCATCATGTAATCTTGCAGCAGTTCTGCGGCGGTGGCACTCAGCTCACTGTCACTGGCTGTCTTGATGTGAGGTGAATGTAGATTGGAGAATGATGACGGGGAATTGCCTTCTGTGTCCAAAGAGTCCTGAAAAGAACTGAAGAAGATCATAGTATAAAAACCACTTTGACCTGTTAACTTTAAGCCTGATATGGGGAAGAGGTTTTCAACCTTTTAAGAACTGCAGAACCCTTTACATTAGCCATCTATGAGCTAACCCCAGCTTGGCAATCATCCACGTTTTTCACAGTTCTACTGGCTGAAAACTACTGATCAAGACTATACCATCTCAAGTGCAAAAGGGTACGTTAGATCATGTGCTGTATTACAAGAACGGGGGGTTTCAATCGGATAACTACTTGATGGAAACGGGATTCCTTGTAGCCTTTAGTGTTACAACCACGTTCTAAAGCCCTATATGTCCCACTAGCTCTGCACAGTAAAAAATTATTTATTACATAAAACGTTGGTGTCATTTCTTTGCATTGCGACACCAGAGAAATATTGGTTACAATATTTGTCATTTTCTAATATAAATATGATATTATATCATACTATGATAGTGTAATTAAAAAAATGAAACAATGAGCACATTAAGTACCTGGATGGAAAAAAAAAATAAAAAATTGGAAAAAACAATGTATTTTTAAATTTTGAATAAAATGTGTTATGTGTGAGGTTTTATTTTTTGCAGCTACACTATCTTGCCAAGTGGATTGGTGATTAAATAAAGTAATAGGTTTTGTAGCCCGAGAAAACGGTGTTGATAAATTACGTATCTGAACTAAATAGAAGACCAACATAATTACATTTAATAGCTTTTATTATTGCAATTGCCAAACGTCCTTTATTTGTATTTTTTTTAATGTATATGGCAACGTCTCTGTATAAATTTACTAGTGTTACAATCCGAATTTTGCCAAATTAAGGAGTTAACAAGAGTTCATTAATTTCTGGAGGCCTTCCCAGCTAATTTTTTTTAATAAAAGATAACGGTTTCCCCATCATTTGAAATATGTACAAAGAGGATTAATGCTGTATCGACAGTAGCTCTGGTTACAGAATGGTTGTTATACAAACACTTTCAGCAGACATAGTTAAATATATTACCAAGAGCAGCTATAGTGCAAAAAATGCTTGTACATTTCTATGCTTTGGGAAGCTGTCCGTTCACAGCAGCGCACACACACACACACACACACACACACACACACACACACACACACACACACACACACACACACACACACACACACACACACACACACACACACACACACACACACACACACACACACACACACACACACACACACACACACACACACACACACACACTATTGTATGAAAGGAACATGTCACATCTGCTCCCCTTAAATTGAGAATCAACGTTAGGGGAACAGATTCATTTTGCAAGTTTTTCAAAATTAGAAAACCTGATGGGCCATACTCAGTTGTGTACATGCCACATGAAATCATCATCATATTTCATCTTTTTTTATTTTAAGGACTGGTTTCCACTCAAAGCCATGAAACGGCACTCTCTGGCCTGAGGATTGTGAAGAGCAAAATGGGAACTAAAGACCTGTTATAATTCTTATTACAGAAAGATAAAAACAAAAAATACAGAAATGGCGGTGCACAGCTGCGAGAAAGGAAGATGGGCTGGAGGGCAAAATATATCTAGAAAAAAATCTTTATTGGCACAGAATAAACGGAAGATAGAGAAGGGTCTCTAACGCGTTTCACGCTGGGTGGCGTTTGATTAAAGAGTTAGATCTTGTTAGGCACAGACTTAGGATTTGCTCCACGCAACACTGTTTACAGAAAGATAAGACTACTTATTTAAACGGAGATGTACACATACATTTTTCATGCAAATCAACACAACATCTAGCACAGATAGACAGTCATTGTGCAGAATAGACACTTACAAAGTGCTGGCTTCTGTTTCATATGCTTCCTTAATATCCACTTTGGCGGACGAGTCATCTGTAATAAAGCCATGACCATTAGTCATTGAGTTACAAAAATAAGTAACTTTCACGATTGTGTCTGTGGGATCGGGTATTACAAAGTATGCTTTCGACTTTACACGTATTTTAGGCACAAAGCGGATTGCAATAGTAGCAACACCCTGCTTATTATAACAGCAGAAAGCTAGAGGTTTGCATGGTTAGGTTACTTAATATTAACAACAAACCATTGTACCGGGCAATTGTAAGAACCCTGCTTAAGTACATAAGGATGAAATTATCCCTAAGAATTCTACATATCTGGTGAATATTATATTCTGAGCGCTTTATTCCAAGAACAGCCAAAGGAGACTTTTTGCAGCTCACATTTGGTTTGGGAGAAAACCTTGCCAGCAAAGCCTCACTTCCCCGCGACAAACTGTCTCTAGGACAGCACAATATTCTGCGGCTCAGTTTCATAGGATGCACTGGGTAGAGGAACGTGGCCGGCGCATTTTGTAATATATATTTATTGAAGAATTACTTGGCACATGTACCTTGTTGACAGCCTCCAATTTGACAACAGTTCCAACATATCTTGATTATAACATAAATTCCACCTCGACACAGCAGTGAGTTCCTTTGCTTAGGATTGCACACTTATCGGGTGACATCTTTATTCTTTTTGAAAAACCCCTCTTTAATTATGAATTTCATTTAAATGACAGCAAATGAAAATATCACTTGTGAGCACATTCACACGTCTCAGACAGGTCTGCAACCCCGCCTCTTCCCATTATCTCCTAGCATACAGTGCTTCCACTGCAGCAGGGGATTCTGGGAAATGACATGCAAATGAGCACACAGTGTCACCTTTTGCTTCAAATCCATTTTTTTACATGGACCCCTATAGATTTAAACTACACAATTCCCAAATCTATTTAATCTGAAAGAAAACAAATCCATGCAACGCATCGTTTTGCATGGAGTTGCAGGCACCTCCTGCAATGAAGGGGTTAAAGGGGTTTGATTCTAAGCAGTTCCTGTGACCAGAGTCCCAGCACATAAAACAATAACATACAAGGCTTGCGATTGCTTCCTGCACACTGTACATACCACTGTGCAGTGACATATGCCGTGTTGGTGTGGAGGCGCCATCAAATATTGCTCTGTCTAAGAAGTCAATGGTGGACTCCGTGTAAACGATCTGGAAGACTTGGCCCAGAAGTAAGCAGAGTTCATCTGCAGCTGCCTATGGGAAGTGGGAAAAACAAACAAACATTTTACCAAAGTAAAGTACTATCCAGACAATATATCTGTAATTATGAGTGTGGCCTAATACCCATTTGATATTTAGGCAATAACATGCATATATAAACTTCACACACTTACTTTGTTCTCTGTAGCCAAGATAACAAGGCAACAAGCTTCCACAGGTACCGCTCCACACTCAGACAATGACCCGGACGTCAGTGCTTTGGAGCTTTCCGCAGAAAGGCTCTGGCTCGGGGAGACCCCAGGGTCTTGAGCTGAGTAACACAAAGGGACATGGAAAACTAGAGCCGTGTAAAATGTCAGCTTCAGAGATACAGCAGTACACCACTTAGAAAGCACAATGAGAGGGAATAAGGAATGTAGCTTACATACAGAAACTCTGCTGGGTGTATAACAACGTTCTAGGGGTCCTGATTACTACATATAGATCAGTTTCCCGACACATCCAGCGCTCAAAGAAGATCTGCTACAGAGCGTCCAAGTAATGTAAAAGAACGCTAGATGGCGCTCTACTCCACCTCAAATAGTGATTTAAATTATATCAAATGGTGCATTTAGAAATACTATACAGGTATCTAAGCAAAATGTGCAGTGAGTACTCAAAATATACAGTGAGATAACAAAAATTAATTAATGTGTCAAGGTACAATGTGCAGTGAATAATATAAAATATACAGTGAATAACAAAAATTAATTAATGTGTCAAGGTACAATGTGCAGTGAATAATATAAAATATACAGTGAGATAACAAAAATTAATTAATGTGTCAAGGTACAATGTGCAGTGAATAATATAAAATATACAGTGAGATAACAAAAATTAATTAATGTGTCAAGGTACAATGTGCAGTGAATAATATAAAATATACAGTGAATAACAAATGAGGCAAAAACAACTTATCACTCGACCCCGACAAAAGACTGTTCCAAAAGTCTTGCAGATGCAGTATGGGTGAAGTTCCAGGGGAGCATCGTCGAGTGCCCAAAAAGAAAAAACAGTGGATAGTGTGATATTGTAAAACCAATGTGACAATAAATGTATAAGAGCTTCCAAATTCCTACTCACTAACGCAGCAGGTAAATGAGCATGTGAATCGGATAGGAACCGTGATGCAGCCCAGTCCGGAGGTGTGGTATATAAATCAGCAATTCTCGAGGAAGCAGAAAACAACCATAGTGTAGATAGAAAATACAATTTTACCCAATATAAAGACAAATGGAGGCTTACGGCTTTTGAAGGAATAACATAAGAAAAAGGGGTCTTTGCTACGGCGCAGCTCTTCTCGTTCAGTCTCCTTGCTACCAGCTTCCGCGAACGTCACTTCCGGAATGTGACGTCACCGCTCGCTGGGACCGCAGACAGCAGAGATTCCCCTGCTTCTGTCCTTCTCCAAGATGGCTGAGAAAGACCCTTTTTCTTATGTTATTCCTTCAAAAGCCGTAAGCCTCCATTTGTCTTTATATTGGGTAAAATTGTATTTTCTATCTACACTATGGTTGTTTTCTGCTTTCTCGAGAATTGCTGATTTATATACCACACCTCCGGACTGGGCTGCATCACGGTTCCTATCCGATTCACATGATCATTTTCCTGCTGCGTTAGTGAGTAGGAATTTGGAAGCTCTTATACATTTATTGTCACATTGGTTTTCCAATATCACACTATCCACTGTTTTTTCTTTTTGGGCACTCGACGATGCTCCCCTGGAACTTCACCCATACAGAGCATCCAATTATCAGAGGAAAGTAGCAGCAATATGTTATTTTTATTTTTGTAAAGTGGGCTGCTGTAATACAACAGAAAGTTGTTCTGGTTATATGGGACTTTCATCATTCAAAAATGAACGAACAATAAAGATTTTCCTGGGGAAAAGGGGACTTCTGGGTATCTTGAGTGTTTTTTTTTCCCCAATTAGATTGTTTCTGAAGCAATTTTAGATTTTATTTTGAATAATGAAACTGTTATTACAGTTAAAGGCTTAAATTCCCAGGTAGCCTCGTTTTGCGGTTTTAGAAAGAGATAAATAAATAATGCTATTGTTACACAGTGCAGACAGAACTCCGCTTTGAACATAATTAGCACAATTAAATACTTCCCAGAAAAAGAGAAACAAATTCTTAGTGTGCAGGGTACTGTGAGAATAAACAACTAGCCAAAGATCACAAGGAACTGGTAATGGGGTTCACTAAATCACTGTCAGTGCAGCAGAAGAGGACCAAAGATGCAATGTTCTGTGGGGAAGATCATGTGACCAGGCAGTCACTAGATACAATTGGTGCACTGCTAGAGGGGGCAGGGCTCAAAAAGGGGTGTGCCAGAGCCTGTTTCAGAAGAGGAAGGGGATGTGACACTGTAAATGGTTGCTATAGAAACAAAAAATGCGTGTTACATTATAATACATTAAATGTCATTCAGAGTTGGTAAAAAAATTAATCCTACAGGTATTTTCTCATAGTACAGAACAGATTTATTAAAAAAACCACATGTATGATATTGCTTGGCCTGCAGCTTTAATACAAATGTTCTTACGGTACAATATAAAGTTTCTTGCTGGAAGCTTGTCTTCCCATTATGTCTCTATTCACCTGTTTTCAGAACTACCAAGTGTAGGGAATCATCTCGAATGTATGAGACGGCTGCAATGTCGTGGATTGGAACCCTGAGTATTATGTCCTCACCGTCTCTCCATACCATCTTGACATTGTATGCAGATAAACTGATCACAGCATCATGCTCCTGGGTTAGCTGTGCTGGCAGCTGGTGTAGCCTCTAAATAAAATAACGGACATACATTTGATCTTTGTCAAAGGCTCTAAACCGCTGGACATCACAGTGATGTGTCAGCCTAGACAAGGGTGCAAACAATGTAATTGTATTATTGCAGAAGGTGAAGGCGTTCATTGTTAAAATAACCATCTGGGACCGTGTGTCATTCGAAAATACGGAACGCATTAAAGGGGCAGCCCGTTCCTAGGTTCAAAACTGCACCAAAAAGGGATATGTTTAAGTAGTTAAAGCTGGAAAAAAGATACATGCAAGTTTTGTAAGTCTGTACTGTATATGTTAAAGGAACAGTACCTCCTAAGATAAAAATGAACCAGGGACAGTGTTGTGTTTAACAAGTTTAAATGTAGCTGATTGACACCTTTAAAACAAATGGAGAAGCATTAATATTTTTAAATAATGTGTTTTTTTTTACTGTTAACAGCTCCATGGTAAACAAATAAGTTGGGTGTTTTTTCAATCTTTATCGAATGTATTTTGCTGATAAGACTATCCCATCAGTCTTCGAAGCCACAGGTAAATTTTCGATGCTAGCTTACTGTATTATTGTAATGATCAGTACATTAGGTGAGGAGGCACTTACTTTTGCATTGTCCAGCAATTGTAATATTTCAGTCCGGCTGGAAGGATTGAGGTATCCAGGAATGGATGTCAGTTGCCCTAAATACTGTAAGAGAGAAAAGATGGACAGAGGGGATTACAACGACATAATGGAAGCAACAGAACATCAGACATACTTTCCCCTAATGCATCTGCTTAAAACCATTTAGTACAGCTTCATACAAAAAGACAGATAACAAAACCATAGCTTGGCAGTTTCAGGTTTGATACTGGAGGGGAATGCAATGCCAAGAACAGCAATCCTAGGCAAGTGATAGCAGCATCAAAAGGTTAACCCTTTGGCTGCCAGAGATTGCATTACTCCCCCCGGGAAATGGTTAAGGTTCAGATGTAACACAAAGGAACACTTTATATATTTAAAAAAAAATTAGAAACTGTGTGGAAATCGAAGTGAACAGAAAAATATACCACTAGTCACCCCCTCTCATCAAAATTGTATTTTCTTTTTATCAAAATACAGTATAGTTAAAATATTTCAAACAAAATAGAGTTTTAAAATGTCTGGCGGCTGAACGGCCCGATCCTGCGTGGAAGGGGTGGCGGTGCTGCGAGGGGCCCGGTGGCTGGTTACAGCAGTTGCCGCGGCCCCGCTGCAGGCACCCCACGTTGCTTCTCCCGGTGTGCTACAGGGGTGGGGCCGATGCTGAGGGGGGTGGCGGGGCGGCCCGGTGGCAGCAGGGGGAGGGGAAAGGGGGGCAGTGCCCCGATGCTGCGGCGGCGGGTGGGGCTGGCGGTTTTGGCCCGGTGGATGCGGGGGGGAGGTGGTGGGTGGAGTGATTAGTTGGCAGGGGCTGCGGGGGGCCGGCGGCCCCGCTGAGACACCTGTCTCCCAATGGCCAATGCTGCTCCCGCGCGCGCCGGGCCCCCCTCACACGCCGGAAGCATAAGCCAACCTACTTCCGGCGCTGGCAACTGGGAGACCCGGCGTCAAGTGCAGCGTTTTTTTTTTTTTTAATAACTGGCGCCCGGCCGGGCCCCCCCTCACCCACGGGGCCCGGGACGCCAGTGCCCTTTGTCCCCCGCTGTTGGCGGCCCTGCCTATAAGAGAAGGAGGAGCGGCCGGATACTTTGCTGAACCTTGGGACCATGAACAGTTTTTTGGAGTCAATAGAACACTAATGTTCCCAGCACACCAAAGAAAAAATAAACTAATAAAGGATCAGCCAAAAATCACATTTAATTATACATGTATGACACACATGAGGTCAAACAGAAACCAAGGGAAAACGTATATGTAGGGACAGGGACAGAGACAGGGACGGGGAAGGGAAGAGAGGGAAGGAGAGGGAGAGAAAAACACGGGGAATAAAAAGTGCAGGGCAAGGGGGGCAACGCAACGTTTCGGGGTACAGAGCCCTTCTTCTGGCCCATTCCCAGGTAGACCGAAGTCACCTGGTACTTCCCTCAACCCTGTAACTGAGTCCCTGGAATACACAGTGACACACTGACACTATATCTCAAAGGTAAATTAAACAGTGGAATACCAAAGATATAATAGAATACTGCAGGGTCTCAGGGCTAAATACAGGTAAACCGTGAAGCACAGATCTCATACAGGAGTGCCTGTAAACACAGTGACGGCTAAGGAGTATAACTGGCAAATGATGGTGCTAAAAGGTTAATGACCCACTGAAGTAGACTTGTAACCAGCATACACAGGAAAAGTCCACAGGTAAATTGAGCTGGAACAGTGAACTCCTCAGTGTGCAGACAAACCAGCACTTACTTTGTTAGTGTGTTGGAGTCAGATCTCAGGTGATAAGTGCTGCATGTGGTAGGGGTGAGGAGCTTGTTCAGGTAGGCGGGCAGCTTGCCCAGAAAGTATTTGAAGGCAAGACATTATTATTATCAACTTTATCTCATATAGCGTCTTACTCCCAATGGGACTAAAAGTGCTTCACAATGACAGTATAGCGCGGTTCGCAGCACACAGGAACTTTTACAGACACAATCCCTGCCCCATAGAGCAATGTTTTTTGTGTGTCTGAGACACAGGGAGATAAAGTGACTTGCCCAAGGTCACAAGGAACTGACACCGGAAATTGAACCAGGCTTCCCTAATTTAAACACAGTGTTTACACAGTCCGTGTCTTTACTCACCGTGCCATGCCTTCTAGGAAAAATGTTACCAGTGATGTGCGTTGTAGTTGCATTGGAGGACAACACGGCATATTGAATTGTAGAGGGCGACTAGTTTGCCAAGGTGAGTTTGGGGTGCGGTGTATAATTGGCATTCGCATCTGCTGTGCGATGCGCTTTCTGACCAGCAGACTTGGGGAGGATTTGTTCCTATAAAAGTACACCCTGTTTGCTTCTCTGACATCCAAAACCTATGTCAATGTGCAACCCAAATGTTAAATGGGAGTCAATCCATATGCCCAAATACTTAAAGCAGCAAAACATGAAATCTTATATGTTTAAAAAATAATAATAATCACTTCTGTAGTATTATATAATACTTTCTGCATTTAAAGAAAAAAGTATTATTCAACTCTTAATGCCATTTTTTAATGAGTGCTAAAAGCAGCACTCAAAGCTGCCGATTCTCCCCCGCCTCACCCCCTTCAATATGTGCATCAATACAATCCACACAATGATAAGTAATTAGCCGGTCGGCGAAGATTTGGCTCGGGGGTTCACTAAATGGCTGCAGGGGAGTATTGACTCCGCATCTGTAACTTTGTAAATGGTCGAAATAGAAACAGAAAGGTTTGTTACATTATAATACATTAAAAAAATAAATAATCCAAAGTTGTTTAAAAAAAATAAAATGTTACAAGTATTTTCTCATAGTACAGAACACACATGTAGGCTGCGGTTCCAGTCATGTCTGTGACACGCGCGCCCGGCGGCACTTGCACAGCGCTAACCGCGATCTGCGGTCTCCAAGAGAGAGGGAAGCTTGCGACGGGTGGGGGCGTGGTCGGGGATTTGCAGGGGCGTGGCCATTACGTCACGCGGCTGGTTCGCCCTCATTGGGTGAACCGCCGGTGGGGGCGTGGCCACGCCTCCGTTGCAAGGTTTGAACTCAATTTCATCGAGTTGAAAAAAACCTTGCAGCACGGCGCGTCTGCACCTTCAGTGTGAAGGTGACTACTGGGCCCAGCCCCATTGAGGGGCGGTGCTTACACGGACAGCGCACGCCGAGCCGTGCGCTGTGGGAGTTAATGGGACTGCAGCCGTAGGATAGTGCTTGGTCTGCAGCTTTAAAGCTTCCTTTGATTTCTATCTGTAGGGTTTAGCCCACCTCCTAAGCAGTGCAGTTATCTTTGCAACACTTTCCTGTTTGTGATCATTTGATGCCAATGATCCCAGCAGCTTGAGATGCAAACTGTAACAATAAACATTGCCTTAGTAATAGAAGGATACATTATAGCTGCTGAGTTACACTGAGTGAAGCAGCCATTCTGTTTGGCACACAATCAGGTTTTGACATTTATATCAGGAGTACCAAACGATTGCCAGCTTAGGTAAGAATGTAGAATTGCCACATGCTTTACATATACAAATAATAACAAAAATTAAAAAAGGGGGGGGGAGGGAGAGTGGAATGTGGTATTACTGCTTTAAAAGTAGTGACAGGGGCTAGTATGGCGTTACAGTTGGTTCTGATCTGCAGCTCTGTCATGGGAAGCTTTAGAAACGTAGTCTTTGTTGCAAATACCAGCGTTACAGTATTGTCAGTGTTTAAAAACAGTTTGTTTTTGGAAATCCTGTATTCAAGTCTTGAAAAAAATCAGATTGAAGTACATGTCCAAGGTCCAAGAGGCTAGGGCTGTGTGCATAGAAGATTGTGTCATCCGCATACATGAGTATTGAAGCTCCATTATATGCTGTAGAAAGATCATTAATGAACGAGAAGAGTAGGGGCCTCAGAACAGAGTCTTGCGGGACCCCACAGGTGACATCCACGGCGTGGAAGTTAGAGCTAGCGATAGATACATACTGGGATTTACCCGATGGTATGAGTGAAACCAGTTTAAAGCATGTTCCCCGGAAGCTTGTTAAACAAGTTAACATGATTAACAGTAGCAAAAGCCTCTGCACCAGGAATATTTTTGTCCCAGTTCTATTCCACACTGGATCTCATTGCAAACTTTTAAGTGGGTGGTTACTGTGGACTAAAAGGAAATTTGTCTTGGTATAGTGATCGCTTAATTGGAATTGGAAACATTTGTCCATGTGTTTGGATAGAATTGGAGAAGAGAGATTGGCCTGTAGTTGGAGACAATGTTTTAGTACCCACTTTTGAAGACATGGACAACTTTAACAGCTTTCCAGCTCTGTGGGATATGGCCTGAAGACAAAATAGAGTTGATTAGGGAAGCAAACGGTCTAGCAAAGGCTGGGGCACAGAGTACTGGGAACTATGATTGCACTAGGTCAGGCCCACATTGGCCATTTAGTTTTAATGTTAGGAGCGCCTGTGTAATCTCCTCTTCAGATACTGGGAGAGATTGAAAACTGTAAGCACTGTTGAGATGTGAAAGTTCCCAGCAAAAAAGGAGGCTGCGCTCATCTGCTTCCTCCTGGACAGCTTTGTTGCACACCTTCTCCCGCAGCTCCCAAATCCTCCGGCGATCACCCGGGCCAACAGTCACAAAATACAAAAAAGTTGGAGCGCAGAGAGAAAAAGTGGTGTTAGACAAAATCACTTTAATGGGTAAAATTACATATGAACACTTACAATCAATACAGCTGCATCGCCCATGGGGTTCCAAGTCTATCCTCGCTACCACTGCCTCCCTCGGCAGTGCCTTGCTGCGAGTCTCTGCCCTGCTACAACCTGGAAGAGGAAAGCCAATACTAGCTAGCACTTCCCGAGGAGCGATCTCGCGAGAGAGTCTAGTATTGGCTTTCCTCTTCCGGGTTGTAGCAGGGCAGAGACTCGCAGCAAGGCACTGCCGAGGGAGGCAGTGGTAGCGAGGATAGACTTGGAACCCCATGGGCGATGCAGCTGTATTGATTGTAAGTGTTCATATGTAATTTTACCCATTAAAGTGATTTTGTCTAACACCACTTTTTCTCTCTGCGCTCCAACTTTTTTGTATTTTGTATACTGTTGAGATGTGGTAGGGCTATAGGGGTTCTCCCAGGTTCAGCTTCATGTTTGTAGTTCTGGGTGCACTTTGATAGTAGGGAAGTAGCACATCCGACAAAGTATTCATTGAATGCATTTGCAATGTCAGTGGGCGTGATATTATACTTTTCTGTATTCGATGGTTGTTGATGGTTAGAAGGCTGAAATACAGTTAGGTCTGGAAATAATTGGACACTGATACAAGTTTTGTTATTTCGGTTGTGTACCAAAATAAATTCAAGTTAGTTAAATAATGAATATGGGATTAAAGTGCAGCCTATCAGCTTTAATTTGAGGGTATTCACATCCAAATTGGAGAAAGGGTTTAGGAATTACGTCTCTTTAATATGTAGCCCCCTGTTTTTCAAGGGACCAAAAGTAATTGGACAATTGACTCAAAAGCTGTTTCGTGGACAGGTGTGGGCTATTCCTTCTTTATTTCATCATCAACTAAGCAGGTAAAAGGTCTGGAGTTGATTCCAGGTGTGGTATTCGCATTTGGAAGCTGTTGCTGTGAACCCACAACATGCGGTCAAAGGAGCTCTCAATGCAAGTGAAACAGGGCATCCTTAGACTAAGGCCCCGGTAACTCAGCTGCAACGCGCGCCCGCGAGATTGGCGGCGCGTGCAGCCGATTACCTGGTCTGCAGGGAGCTGCAGTAAGAGAGACCGGGGGGGCGTGGCGGGGGAGTGACGGGGGCGCGGCCATGACGTCACCCGGCAGGTTCGCCCTCATTGGCTGAACCGCCGGGGGGCGTGCCGTATCGCTCGACGCGAGTCCTGCTCTCAATTCTATTGAGAGCAGGAGCAGCTCTCGCCTCAGCACTGCGGCCCCCCCTCGCAGCGGGCCCGGCGCCATTGAGGGGTGGGCTCTCGTGCGTGCAGCAGCGGGGGCAAGCCCTTAGGCTGCAAAAAAAAAGAAAATCCATCAGAGAGATAGCAGGAACATTAGGAGTGGCCAAATCAACAGTTTGGTACATTCTGTGTAAAAAAAACTCAAAACAAAACCAAAAAAAGAACGCACTGGTGAGCTCTGCAACACAAAAAGGCCTGGACGTCCACGGAAGACAACAGTGGTGGATGATCGGAGGATCCTTTCCATGGTAAAGAAACACCCCTTCACAACATCCAGCCAAGTGAAGAACACTCTCCAGGAGATAGGCATATCATTATCCAAGTCTACCATAAGGAGAAGACTTCACGAGAGCAAATACAGAGGGTTCACCACAAGGTGCAAACCATTCATAAGCCTCAAGAATAGAAAGGCCAGATTAGACTTTGCCAAACAATATCCAAAAAAGCCAGCCCAGTTCTGGAACAGCATTCTTTGGACAGATGAAACCAAGATCAACCTGTACCAGAATGATGGGAAGAAAAAAGAATGGAGAAGGCTTGGAACGGCTCATGATCCAAAGCATACCACATCTGTAAAACACGGTGGAGGCAGTGTGATGGCATGGGCATGCACTGTGTCACTAGTATTTATGATGATGTGACAGAAGACCGAAGCAGCCGGATGAATTTTGAAGTGTATAGGGATACAGTATATTGTCTGCTCAGATTCAGCGAAGTTGATTGGACGGCGCTTCACTTTACAGATGGACAATGACCCAAAACATACTGCGAAACCAACCCAAGAGTTTTTTAAGGCAAAGAAGTGGAATATTCTGCAATGGCCGAGTCAATCACCTGATCTCAACCCGATCGAGCATGCATTTCACTTGCTAAAGACAAACTTAAGGCAGAAAGACCCACGAACAAACAACTGAAGACAGCTGCAGTAAAGACCTGCAAAGCATCACAAAAGAGGAAACCCAGCGTTTGGTGATGTCCATGCGTTCCAGACTTCAAGCAGTCATTGCCTGCAAAGGATTCTCGTCAAAGTATTGAAATGAACATTTTATTTATGATGTGTTAATTTGTCCAATTGCATTTGAGCCCCTGAAATAAAGGGACTGTGAATGAAAATGGTTGCAATTCCTAAACGTTTCATACGATATTTTTGTTCAACACCTTGAATTAAAGCTGAAAGTCTGCACTTCTATTGCATCTCGGTTGTTTCATTTCAAATCCATTGTGTTGTACAGAGCCAAAATTATGAAAATTGTGTCAGTGTCCAATTATTTCCAGACCTAACTGTATATTGTTGATGACCTTCCAGAAGTTTGCTGGATTTTTTTTAAAGATTGTCAGAGTAATATTGGGCTTTTGCAGGTCTTGTTTGCCTTGTGCATGTATTCCACAGGCATCTGCAGTTAAGATCCTTGCTAGTGCCAGTTACTTTGTATCTGTTCAAAAAGGCATCCCTAAAATGGAAAAGCGCAATAAGGTTGGTTGTAACCCATGGAAGGTGGGCCTCCATAATCTTATTCCGTGTAGTGGAGCATGAGTATCAGAGTTATAAGAACTCTGCTTGGAAAAAAAAATCAAGTGCAGAATCGGGGTCAGGTATTTGGTTGATTCCTTACCAAGGGCAGTTGGTAAGATTAGCCAGAACCTGTTGTGGGTTAACGTTCCTAAATGTTGTAGCGAGTAGAACTTTAGGGCTAGATTTGGGTGGTTTGATTTTCCTTACACAGTACCACTATTGCATGGTCACTGAAAATATCAGGTAGGATGCCAGAGGATTGCATTCTGTTGGGACAAGAGGATAGAATCCAATCTAGCAAAGAATGGGTGCCAGATTTTAGGTTTGTCCGTATGGGCTGGGAAATTAGTTAGGTTAAATTTAGTGACTTGAATTGTGTGCAGATTGTGTTGTTTTTAGGGTCAAGCAAATTGAGGTTGAAATCCCCAAGAACTAACAGCTCACATTCAGAGAGGAAATTGTGCAAAGAAAGGGAGTCATATCATTGAGGGATTGTAGTGGGGCGGTAGATGCCAGCAATAAGAATAGGTTTAGAGAAGGGGAAATTAATACAAAAAGAAAAAGCACAAGATTCTCATAGTACTGTATAGTAATTTCTAAATGTATTGATGGTAATTGTATAATGGTGAGATATGTACAGTGTCGGACGCCTTTAACCTCCTGCGGCCGTTTCCTGCGGCATGTTTTCGGCCGTTTTGGGCGCCACGGGCGCTTTCAATGTTTAGCGCCATTAGCGGTGTCTGGTGAATGCGGCTGATGCGCGGCAAAGTCCGCGACAAACGGAAAACATCCCCGAATTTTTTCGGGGATGTAGGAGGATAAAAGGTGCCGCAACAGTACACACAGCACGTATAGATAAAACAGGCATACAAGTATAACAACTGGGAGAGTAGTTCCACCGGAATTGGGCAGAGCCTCACGCCAACATCTGATCAGGACCGCTGCAACCGCCAAAGGTAAACGACCGACCACTCGGTCACATGGGCAACAGCTAGCAGATCTCCTGTTCAAAAAAACCCCACCTATGCTTCGGGCCAAAGTGAACGCTGTGACCAGCACCATGCCACTCAGTACCGGGAGATGATACTCAGACGCTTCAAACCAGCCCCCCACAGGACGCACACTGATGACGTCATGATCTAGGATGTTTGGCCGCGACCAAAACGCCACAGGTGTTTCACCGCTGGGGCATTTCACCACCGGGAGACTTTGCCGCGATGTCGGCTCCTGCGCCCGGCCGACCCGACAAGCCAGGTCTGCATGTCACGACAGCCGGCTCCGCTCCTGCGCCCGACTGCCTGCTCCGACAACATTTCCATTAAATATTTGAGAGTGCACAGCACTCATCTTGAGCCATTTGGTCGTATTGACCATCTGAATTTAGGGTTAAGGTAGCAGCATTAGTTAGGAAACAAAGTGTCAAAATCAGGCAGATATGTCATATCAATAGATATACAGGAAGAAAGGAGCACTTCCTATAACCAAGCCACACTCCCACAAATGGGCCTTTCCAGTCATGCTTCGCCGCTCTGACGCGCCATGTTTAAATGTCCCACAGGATATTTAAACATGCAGTTGTCGGAGCGGTCTGTCGGGCGCAGTCGGTCAGGCCATGCAGTGGGCAGTTGGGCGCAGGAGCAGAGCGAACAGTCCGGAGCGGGCAGACTTCGCAACAAAATGCCCCACGGTAAGCTGCCCTGCAGCGAAGAGTCCCGCTGGCGGAACGCCAATGGTGTTTTGGTCGCAGTCAAACAGCCCATTCCGTGCATCACTGCCGATCTGCCGAGTGTACATTCCAAAGAATGTCACAGAGACAAATCGTCCTAGATCAGTCCTGGGTTAAAAAAGCGCTCTGCAGTTAAGCGGCACGCTCCCTAATAGCAGAGCGCGTTTGTAACCCAGGACTGACGTCACCAGTGTGTGTCCTGTGGCGGCCTGGTTTGAAGCGTCCGAGTATCATCTCCCGGTGCGGGTCACGGCATTCCCTCGGCCCTTTTTAAAATTTGAAAGGGGGGATTGTCATGGGTATGGAACAGAGTTTAAAAGAGCGGGCCTGAGTTGAGGTCAATATCTCCTACTAAAGAGAGTAACAGTATAAATAAAGATTTGAGTAATTGTTTGCATGCTGCAAAGTTGTAATGTTTGCCATTAGCATAAGAGGTGCTGGGTGCGCTGGTTTCAGAGCTCTCCACCAACATGCCATAGATAATGCAAGGTGTTTGAGTAGCCCAGGGTGTATGATTAGATTGGGTGTGGGACAGGAGGGAGAAGTGTGTAGTGGATAGAGCAAAACATTTTTACATGAGACCACAGTAGAGAAAAGAATAAAGCTAAGTAGCAGGATCATTATCAGAAAGGTATATAAAAAAAGGCAAGGCTGTGCCCCTTACTTTAGTAGAGTTGAAATACAGGGTTACAGGGCTGCCAGGAATGTTGCTTAATTGATATCAAATTGTTGAATCAAGAATACACGGATCAATCCTCTTCAAACCTCGTGCCTAACTCATATTACACTTCAACTATGCATTTGTAATAAACATTATAAATGCACATTGTTAATGCACTGCTCTTCCCTAATGCGTGCTTCAATTTATACTACTAAAACAGCATTTCACCTGGTATTAATTAATGCTAATTTGTTCATTAAAACCTAACAAATTTCGATCAAGTAATTTAGAGGTGTTAACAGGCTAAGATCAAACATAGGCGATAAGCAACATTTGGGAAAGGGATCAGATAACACACACACACACACACACACACACACACACACACACACACACACACACACACACACACACACACACACACACACACACACACACACACACACACACACACACACACACACACACACACACACACACACCATTCTCTTTAGGGGATAAAACTGCACAGCGGCAGACTGTAGAACAGACTTGAAAATTTGTTTTATTCAGACGATAGCCACATCATGTGGGCAGTTCAGCCAATGAGGGTGAAACGCTCACGGCTACGCCCTCGCCATGCCTCCCTGTCTCCTGCCGGCAGTTCACATCGCGAGGATGACATCACCGGATCGCGCTGCCGCACAGCCAGAGTTAGTATAATCGTAGCCTTAATAAGTGAAGAGAACCTTTTGATTTTTTTTTTTTTTTTTTAAATAAAATCCTCTTCCTGTAAACTCTTAAGAGCCATTACACTGTACTGCACACACAGGTAAATGGGATAACCTGCCTTACCTTTACTTCTTTCTCAATGTAATCGTTCAGCAATACGTCCGGCTCTACTCGATGGTCAGTCGGTGACAGCGAAACTGTATGAAGAGCCCGTCGCTCTGTGACCTTTTCTTGAGCCTTCTTGTCCCGGCCCTTCTCTCCCTTCAGGAAAACACGTTTGAATGGTGACACAATCCCAGGCTGCTGGTGAACAAGAGAAAAAGACATACATGATGAATCCTTCATCTCCGAGATGTACATACAGGTAGTCCTCGTTATCCAACGTTTCACTTTACAACAGATGGCATATCCAACGCTTTACAATGCAACCTTGAGGGACGTTTTGACGCCTGAATGCCGTTATCTAACGCTCACCGCCACTGATTAACATTGGACTCACTTTATAACGGTTTCACTATCCAATGCTACTTACAGAACGGATTCCATTGGATAACCGAGGACTGCCTCTCAGTATGTAGAAATGTTTGCTGGTTACGTGGCTGTTACTTTCTAATCACAGAAGCCGGGTGTATAAAAGCCATGAGGCTGTGCAGCAGATCGCAGGCAGTATCTGCTTCTCAGGTGACCTCTCCCCAGGTGGCTTGTGGTAAGCCAACTCTTGCACTGTGCCAAGGCTATGAAATAAGTTCAAAGGCTGTAATACTGATGGATATAGGGATAGTGAAGCTAGTGTCTTGGTCTGAGCAAAGGACAATGAACAATTAGTCAATCCACTGAATGAGGAGCAAGTGACATTGCAGAACTATGACAGGGGTTACAAAATCTTGTGCACAAGTGCATGAAAGGGGTAATTGTATGTATGCATATTTCCTATTCTTATTCATGCAGGGAATCATTAATGCCATATATACATATGCAGTGTTGAAAAGGAGAAGTTTTGGTATGTATGATGAATATACATATACACAAACTAGTAGTTTTAGTGGAAGAAAAATGCACTAAGTGGTTAAGAAAAATGTCAGGTGACAATGTGCTTTGTCATATTAATATATTTTTCCAATATAGTGCCGACAATCTAGCCCGAACTGTACATATGGGTCCCTGCCCTACATAGCTTACAATCTAAAATGCTAAAGAAATTGGTTACATAGAACTTCAATAAGTCACAAAAAATAAAATGTTTTTATTTACTTGAAGATTTCAGACCCCCTCCCAGTCTTACCCTTCAGAGAACATGAATTTCTAAGCCATTTTCATTTGTAAATACAGCTTTCATCAGGATGATAAACCTGCCTGATCAGATCAATAAAAAGAAGGCTGTGTATCTGATTGCCAGTAACAAGAATGTCAATGTCAGCAGCCATATAACTCTCCCGGCCAAGCTAGAAGAATGGGGCAAATAGCTTAAAAAGATCAGGTTCAGAAAATGAACACATTCAATGCAAATTGGAGCTTTAATATAAAAACATGGTGTGCAATATTCACACCGCAGGCTCCACCTTTTTTCCCACAAGGTGTTGGCTGGGGATTGCACGGGTCTCCCTCTGCTAATGTATTTTCAAATGCTTACATTTACGTAAGAACTGTGTTATAGTTTTACCACTGAAAATATTACTTATAGGGGCAGTCCCTCCTAGGATAAACGCGCATTAATGGCAGTAACGTGTTTAAGGGGCTAAACCTGGTTAAGTGATATTTTTAAACAAAGTATTTTTAAATATTGTTTGAAACATGGGAAGCTCAGACTAAGGCTGTGCTTATAGTGCCGGCCACGGCGACAGCAGAGCAAAACAAATGCATTATTGCCGCCGTCACGGTGCGCTTACTATGATCGCTGGAAGTCATCGCTATTTGATTTTCCAGCGACCGTCACGTTGCGGACACTATAAGCGTAGCCTAAGGAGGGATTCGCTTTCCTGTGGCTGCTCCCCTTCGTCTGATATCAGTGTCGAGTACGAGTTTACAGAGCAACCACCCTTACCTTCAATGGCTCGCAGCAAAAATGTTGCTCCTTATTTTTATTGCTATTATTATTTATTGCTATTAATTTGACCCCTTACCTTTACTGGCTCCCTAAGGACATGGTAGTGTATGTATGGGTAGTGGAAATGCTTGACTGACAAACACTTCCTCATTTAAAGGCCCCCGAAGAAAAGGAATTTGTGCTCAACTTTCATAGAAACAAAAGCAACGAAACCCTGGCTTTAAAAGCATCGTCATTTCATTTATTTTATTTTCACAAAATGTGTCTTTTTGGTCAGCTACATGGGAAAATTAATTTTTTAATAGCTATTAATTGTAGGAATGACCCAAACTAAAAATAAAGAAGGATTTGAAACTGCTCAATATACAAACACCACAGTTCCGATAAGTACTGACAGGTGTTCTACTGCGGATGCACCCGATCAAAAGGACAGCAGCCACTTACAAGAAATCCCATTAAACCGTCATTTTGTGTCATGTAAGCTAGTGAGAGGTAGGTGAGACTGCTTGCATGCTTCCACAACTTATGAGACGGTTACATGGAGAAATAATTGACCAAATAAAGCATAGCATATCTGCCTTCACGCTCCCCACACAGTTTTCCTAAAAGCATTTTGATGCTTTTCCTTGGCACTGTGATTCGGGCACTTGGGACGAGCACCAAAATTCTGCTATATATACGACATCCAAAATCTAAAAAGAAATGAGGCCTGTACCCATTTTCTTTATAATTTCACTCATTAACAATACATCTAAACAGCCTACGATGCACACACACTGACTTGCACATACAATTTGCAGTTAGCATGGGTAAGGCCCAACTGAAACAAACAAAAAAAACATTTATTACAAGACTCACAGTATAAAGAATTTCCATATTCTTGGCAAACAAATATAGAGTATACTTACAGAACTCAACATTCATGCATTTTCACTTTAACGTCTGTACCTGCAAATCCCTCACATGCACATGTATATTATTCCTGGAAGTAAAAGCAGAACCATTGATGCATGGTAACCCAGCACAGGCCTACCTCCCCATCCATTTGAGCATCCAATACTTGAGGCCTTTAGACGAAGCTTTTTCATGCGGACACATAAAATGAATGTTCTGAACTCTTCCCCACACCCAAACCATTTGTTTTTGTGGCGTTCTGACGGTATGATGCACCAGAAGATGTTCTCAGGCTATAAAACATCAGCAGGAAGGAGAGTAACCGCAACTTCCTTCTCAAAACGCACACTGAACTGTGTGCTGGGAAACTTACACAAATTATTTCAACCTCAAAAAAAGTTTTTTTCTTTTCATAACAGGGAATTAAAATAGAAAATATACAAACGGTTGTAATGCTACAGATATACATACAGCACGAAATGTACTAGCCCCTATACGGTGTGTCAAAACTGTTGAGGACAGAGGTTACATTTCTATGGAATAAAAATACAGAATACATTCTGATAGAGTACTTTATACCAAGAGTATGGTGTTATATTGACAGCTCCGTCTCCAGTTGTGTGGAAATAACCGCAGAGGCAGAGGTCTATCACTGCTTTACTTGCCAAAATCGTGCCCCACAATGCCTTGCTCAATGCTATGCGGGCACTGTGGAGCGTTATATGGGCATGGAGAACGGGGACTGGGCACTCACACGTTTCCTGTGTAGCGCTGGGAATAATGCGTCCAAATACGCATTGACTGTATTTTACCGGGCTGGACGTACAGATATAGCCAGAATCCCCTATTGCCGTGGTTGCGTGGACGCTGAAAGCCACGGTCAGCTGCAGCAGTTCAAGTAAGCCCACCGGCTGGCTGGAGTCTGTTTCAGCGGAATTCCCCGGCAGCTGGGAACGTTAGTCTGGCTACATATCCACTATATGGGTTATTACACGTTGCTGTGTGTGTAACCGTGACTTCAGGTTGGGGAATTGTTGACTTGCCCAGTGTGTTTATTTGATGATATTGGTTAAAAAAAAAAAAAAATTTTTGATCACAGAATATTGCTATGCAAAAAGATGTGGCTAAGTGATACCATTACCAAATATTATAACCAATAAAGCATAACTGAAGGCACTAAACCATGTCACATCCGTGTTCCCATTCTTCAAGCGCATCAGTTTATGTACAACACACACACACACACACACACACACACACACACACACACACACACACACACACACACACACACACACACACACACTTGTCAGAGAAAAAGTATATTAGAATTGAATCTGTTGTCCACGCCAGCTATGCACAGGTTGGAAAAAATAAATGCAACCGTGTACTTGTTTGTGGGACAAAGCACATTTGAACAGTCGGTAATCACAGAGAGGGAATTTTGCTTCCTAAACTACTTTTTTTTTTTTTAAAGATAACTTGGAGGATACAAAACACAGCTGCCTTTAACTGCAACAATCCCAGGAAAAGAATTGAAAATCGGTAGTTAAATGACATGTTTAAATATCTTTCCTCAATTGTGGCATAGGGAGCCCATGTTACAGCCAAGTTTATAGCTGTAGTGCGTGACTTTCACCACTGATAACACAACATGTCTCAGTATATCTCAGCATTTCCAGAACATTAAATGGCAATGTTGGTGCAGTATATCAGAATATATCTCAACATATCACATTAAAGAGAAAATGAACCATCTGTATTTCCACATCAGGAACACTATATAGGTGCTATTTCCAATGTGAAACCTAATGTTGAACACAGCACAATAGATCCTTTACATATTTGATATCTGTAAAGAATATTTAATCTCCTATGAGCACCAGACAGGTTGGTGTACACATCAATAAGGTCCCTTGCTAATTTTTTCAACTGTAGGATATCACCTTCATAAACACAAGGTCAATTTTTTTTTTTTTTTAAATGGAACACACCGACACAACAAAAGACAAATGTAAGGGATTGTTTCCTTAAATTTGAAGTTTGCACAGCTATTTGGTTTGGGTTTTGCTTCAGACAGTGTGAAAAGACTGAGCGGATCGTCACAATTTCAGTGAGCATTTACCAACAAGGTGAATAGCATTGTTAAGTAAACAAGTACGCGGACGTAAGCCGGAAATCAGCGTCTTATTATGGTAAAGACATTTTAAGCATCTAAAATGTAAAGAAAAAGTGCAGTAAATTGACATACCATGATATACATGTCGCAGACACTTAAAGGGCAACATCAGGGCTGGCTTGATCCATTGTTTCACACTTCTATAACCAAAAATGGATCCCAGCCCTTTATACTGCGTCTTAGCAAGCGTTCGCGGAAAATTAAGCAGACCCTCCCACTGCTATGAAAGAGAATAGGAAAAGGCAATTCCCAGGAACGGTCAACTCAATTCAGTGCTTCAAATCCTAAGAGAATTTCAGACAGGATTTAGGATACAAATATACTTTCCAGCTCCACCCTGACAGTAAGAGGAAACCGAGATACTGTATAAGCGGGGGCGACATGATAAAGGATACAAGGCCACTGAAGCTGAACCTACATGTGTAAAATAACCGAAGAAACTCAAATACAAGCCTCCCACAATCTCATTATGAACTGACAGGCTAGTGCTGCAGCAGCAACTTCTCAAACAGTAAGCAAATAGAAAATAAAGGAATACTAAGAATCGCCTTTTTAAAATTCTGTGGAAAGTCCCTTTGTCAGATTTCTTAAAGCAGCAATACGACATCCTCCTCCCCCCCCCCCCCCCCCCCACTATTTCATTTTTTTCTTATTTGTATATGTGAGGCATGTGGCAATGTATAATTCTACATTCTTACCTACGCTGGCAGTCGTTTGGTGCTCCTGTTATAAATCTGTAACAATCCTGACTGTGTGCCCAACATAATGGCTGCTTTTCAGTTTCAAATCAGTATAATTCAGCAGCTACAATGTATCCTTATATTACTACGATAACATTGACTACTGTTACAGTTTGCAGCTCAAACTGCTGGGAACATTGGCAACAAATGATCACAAACAGGAAAGTGTTACAAAGATCTCGCACTGCTGGGGAGGTGGGCTAAAGCCTGCTACAGAAATCAAAGAATGCTCAGTATATTAAAACTAATTAAAAATGGCATTAAGAGTTGAGCTAAAAAAAAAAAAAAAAAAATGGTAACTTTTATCTAACACTACAAAACTGATTTAAAAACAAAACCCCCCATAAGATTTCACATGCTTTGCCGCTTTAAAGCTGCAAACAGTGATGCTCCATTTTAAAAACAAACAAAATAACCCACTTTGCTCTTGCCGCCTTTTAATAAACATTTTTATGTCTATTCTGTAATTCTTCCATTTCTTTTTATTATGCATCACTCCAGAGTTTTGAGTGTGGAATGGTTACATTTTTAGGCATAGAAAAATGTGAATGCCATATCCTCTACAGGAAATAATGGTTGGCCTGTCTAAATACACACTGTCATTTGAGTTCCTGGAGAAGAAATGTAAAATAAATAAAAGCAGGGCGTGGGATACTTTTAAAAGTTCTTTGCTGCCGGTGTGTTAAATACTTTTTGCACCTTTAAGTCACTCAGTGCGAGTAGGGACTGCAAAGCATTGATTACAATATCTGTGGGTGCAAAATCACCTTTCACTGCCAGCTGGGACCGCAACACATTGCACATTCATTTGTCGCAGGCCCCGTTATATAGGGGAAGCTATGCACATACACTTACAAGCACAGATGGGATACCCTATGGTTTAACAATTCCAAAGAAACCGTATGCCTCGGTGTAAAGCCCTGCTAACCGATACGGACCAGCAATCATGTCCCTGTGCTTTATCTTTAAGTAGCAAACCCAGTCCCAAGTATGCCTTATTAATCCTAAAATAATGTATATTTTAACATTTACAGTTCTAATCTTATAAATGCCATATCTACTGCGCACTGAGAACAAATAGAACTTTCGCAGTATAGTTAGCAGCTTAATGGTAAAGCACAATAACATTAAAATGATCATAGCTTCTTCCCCCAATTAAGCTTTTAAACTGTCTAGTAAATCTGAATTAAACTGTGTCTAGGAAATCAGATTTGCACAGACATCAAATCAAACTTTCATCAGAAACCCTGATTTTCCAACACATTAGAAACCACAAATAGTCGTGTGTAACATTTGGATGGCATGCACTCTAATGTGCTTACCAAAAATGTATTATTTGGTAAAAATCCACTAGCGCTGGAAACCTTTTGTGAATTAACCCAAGTGGCCTTCGGCTAGTCCATGTAGGTAATGACGGGCAAGGTAATGAAAGAACTGTTTCATGTTTGCCTACAGTTACCCAAATTTAGACTTGAAAGCCTGTGAAAAGCACAATATATAATACATACTATACTAATTTTGCTAGCACAGGTCGCTAACTAAGACGACTTTGGACAGGCACGATTTATAAAGCAGTGTGTGTGATTTCACACAAATCACGAGGGTGGCCATCTTTAAGAAACCCAAGAAAAACAATTGACATGGATATTTCTTAAAAGCAGAAGAATGTTGGGAAGATTTAATGAAGTTTGTGATCAGGATGAAAAGGGTGTAACAATTAACAACAACAACAACAACAAACAACCTGGACAAATAAATTTTTCTGAACCTGCAAAATTGAACTCCACGTTCACGTCTCTGTGTCAATCATTCAAGTGTTGAATATAAACCTTCAACTTTGCTTTGAAAAAACATTACAAGTCCTAGTATTCCATATGCTTTGTAAAAACATTACAAGTCCTAGTATTCCATATGCTTTGTAAAAACATTACAAGTCCTAGTATTCCATATGCTTTGTAAAAACATTACAAGTCCTAGATTTTACCTGGGGTACTGTAAATATACGAAGTATTAAAAGCATCAGAACGAGGACTGGTTTACACGCACACATGACTTAGCAAAAGAGCTGCACAGCTATTCACGGTAGTACCACCAAATAAAAGCCTTGGGCTACGGCCCCCCTGTTCACTGCAGCACGCGCGCCTCGTGGCGCGTGCACAGATGAAAGTCGTGATCTGCGGCCTGTGGTTGAGCTACAGGAGAAGAACAGGAGATCGTGACGGGGAGGGGGGCGGCCATGACGTCACGTGGCTGGTTCGCCCTCATTGGCTGAACCGCTGCTGTGACGAATGCGCCAAAAATCTTTTTTGCCAAGGCGGTCGCGCTTCGCGGCTTGTGCGCGCACGCCGACTGGGGCCTGCCCCATAGAAGGCTGTGCCTTGTGTGCAGCGCACACTCGATGGTGCGCACAGCCGTGGCCACTGGGGACCTAGCCATAGGCCTGGTAAAGTCAAGATTTTGTGACTAGTAGGGAACTGGGCAGACAAGGTAGGTCAAATGACCTGAATCACAGTCACACAAACAGCAAGGCACTCCATCACCTGAATCATCTTACCAATCAAACTCCTGCAGCCCAAGAGGCAAGAATTCAATTAGCAGCACAACAGGAGTGGAGTCCAAACATGTACAAACCGCACGCGCTGATAGATCATACGCAGAGCAGAAAAACAAGCACTACATTTCCGGGGGGCGGTTGGGGGGAAGATAATACCTCCCTTTGTCAGGTGCATAACTACTGCAGCAACAGTTGACAGCAGAATTACAGTGTATATCCTACAGTATATAGCTGCCTGTGTGAGGCCGAGATACTCCTCCCCATTCGCTGAGCACAAACCCAAATGGACCACATGTGTGAAGCCCATGCATCTACAGACTACTGGATTCTTTTTAACCAACAAGCACATTGGTAGGAGAGAAGGGATCAGGGGGTACAAGTCAGCTACAATACCCCACATTTTCTAGCCTGGTGTTTTAAAGCTTAAGGAAGCTTGGAAACAGAACTGTAAGTATTTCCACTTTGTAACTGCGCTCATTTCTCATCAAGTACTGCAGGAGTGGCTAATGCTAGTCCTCAAGGGCCACCAACAGGTCAGGTTTTAAGGATATCCCAGCTTCAGTACAGGTGGTTCAATCAATCAGTCTTTGACTGACCCACTGATTGATCCACCTGTGCTGAAGCAGGGATATCCTTAAAACCGAACTTGTTGGTAGCCCTTGAGTACTGGAGTTGGCCAACCCTGCACTACTGTATTTCTGTCAACGTAAAGTCAAAAGCTGTTTTACCCTTAGGGTTACATGCAAGAGTATGTTCAGTGTGAAGCATTCTGTCTATCACCAAGGGACACATTTGAACTACGGATATTAGAAAACAGGGAAAAAAGCAGCGTCAGATTGTTCCTTAGAAGTGCTTTTACAGAACATGCGCACAAAGTATTATCCTAACCTTTACACCCACATTTGCAGTGCTGAAAGTGAATGGGCTGTAAGATGGCCTATGGCAGAGCACCATTTAGCAAATATGCCTGAAACGTAAGACAAGAAAAAAAAAATATATATATTATTTTTTATTAAAGTTAGGAAAACTATCAAGGATCCTACAGGACCAACACTAATTTTTGCAGTAGCACAGAACATTTTAAGCCCTGCACAGAAAGATAGACAAGGTTCATCTTCTGCACTTTTACTCAGGAAGGTATTTCATTACTTGTTAGATGTGACTTGATAACTGTGCTATGAATCTTTATCTCCCTCTTGTGGTCAATTACCAATCACCACTAAGGCCTAGAGATTCAC
This sequence comes from Ascaphus truei, assembly GCF_040206685.1. Taxonomy (NCBI): domain Eukaryota; kingdom Metazoa; phylum Chordata; class Amphibia; order Anura; family Ascaphidae; genus Ascaphus; species Ascaphus truei. The sequence goes on from NC_134484.1 coordinate 465,528,483, forward strand.
TAAGGTTCGTTAGTCGGTGAGAAAACTCTGTATTACGATAAAAAAAAAAAAACCTGATTCTCACCCCTCCCTCCACCCCCCGATTTAACGGCGTATACTCTAATAATTATATATATGCTCCATGACCATGCAGCAATCAACTCATAACTTTTTCTGGTGGGATTGCAAGACAATCGTCATTGTCCCCATCGCAATTTCCAAACTACACAAACCCACAGGTATATTTCCCTTTTTTTCTACCACAGGATTATGTAATACAACTGCGAAACAGACAAGAAAATACATTAACCCCTTTATGCCTAAGGCTTCCAGTGCCCAGCAAAGGAATGCTTTTAGGCACTGCATGGGTTAATACACAAACCTAGGGGCATTTTCCCAACGTGATGTCGTTGGTAAGCGCGGTTAATTCGTGGTAAAATCAGCCGATCTGGTTGATTTACCACGTGACCGTCGAACTCCTTGAGAGGGCCTATGCTACCCCCCTAGCACTGAGGGGGTTAATGTCCACTTCCGGCATACTGAAAGGCATGTTTTATTTATGATTTCTCTCCTGTGTTATATTAATGTTTCTATGATAAGCGACAGCACTAGTAGCAGCTTTGTCTAACGGGGCTGTAATTCAGGGGCTTCCAACTCCAGTCCTGAAGACACCGCCAACAGGTCTGGTTTTCAGGATACCCCAGCTTCAATACTGGTGCTGCAGTCTTTGACAGTGCCACTGATTGAGCCAACTGTGCAGAAGCAGTGATATCCTGAAAACCTGACCTGTTGAAGGGTCTTGAGGATTGGAGTTGAGAACCCCTGCTGTAAGTCATTCCTATAGACCAGGCCTGCACAACTCCAGTCCTCAAGGGCCACAAACAGGCCAGGTTTTCAGATATCCCTACGTCAGCACAGCTGGCTCATATACTAATTGAGCCAGCTGTGCTGAAGTAGGGATATCCTGAAAACCTGGCCTGTTTGTGGCTCTTGAGGACTGGAGTTGCGCAGGCCTGCTATAGATAGGGGGGGTGTTTTAGGTGTGTTGAGGTGGGATGGAGTTAGTGGGGGTGGGAGTTAACCCTTTGTTTTCTATAGTGGTTAGTGTTACCTGTGACTAGCTGGCCACTTGGGCTAATCAATATATTAAAAAGTTGGTAAAAATGTATTTCATTTATTTATTATCTATGCTAGGTTGGTTTAGGTTATCTTGCCTATATGCAGTGTTTGACAAACCTATACATTTGCTCGCCCCGGGCGAGTGGATTTAACCCCTGGGCGAGTAAATATTGGCCCAAGCAGCACACGTTTGGTACTAGGTGGCGAGTAGATTTTTTTGTGTGGCGAGTAGATTTTTTGGTGATTTGTCAACCACTGCCTATATGTATCTAGTGACCATCATATACATAGGCAAGATAGGCTTATTGGCAGCCTGGGGTAGGTGGTACAAATTTTGAGATTTTTTTGGCGCTACCCAGATATTGGACTTTAGTGAATAAGTAATTAAGCGACAATTACTCATTTACATACACTGTGTTAACGATATCCTAGACATTTTGCGGAGCTGAAAAGCCCCTCATCAATGTTTTACCTCTGGCAATATGGCTTTGTTGAATATGTGGATAAATAATTGGTGTTGTTCAAAGATTAAGTCAATGTTTCCGTTAGCAACCTTTTAGTGAATCTAGGCCTGAGCTCCCTCTTTGTTACAATAAATTAGTGTCAGTATAACTAAAGTTAGTCTTAGGATTTTGTGACCCTTACAGAAATGTTACGGAATAGAAATGTTTGGCCAGAAGAGTATGCAAATCTTCCCATGTACTTTCCTAAACAGAAATAAAATGCAGAACTTCTTCCCTGGGCCTGAATCTGTTTCTGCAGGAACCCACACGCAGGATTTTACATTATGATTCAGAATTACCTAAATTTAAGGCCGCTCAATTGGCCTGTTACTACTACTTCAGGCAAGACACAGACACAGGCAAGACACAGACACAGATACAGACACATAGACACAGACACCTGCATCTACAATACAATTTGCAGAAGATTACAAAACAAATACATACAAATATAACATGGAAGAGGGTCATTTTATCATTTGTATTTCTCACGAGTTTAACAGACTTTAGATAAATCCCAAGAGAAGAGAAGTTAAAGTGTTGTTTATACAATGACCAATGTTGTAAAATCAATTGATGCAATAAACGTTTTAGTTTGGTCTACAATCTCTTGGTACATCCCTCTTTTAGGATACACCACTTTGTTACCTGCAGTGTAAATGCGGAGATGTTTGGGAAGTGGTGGCATGTTTGGGAAGTGGTGGCATGCTTGGGAACCCCCGGTATATGTGACTATTGTCTATCTTTACTGTGTTATATGTAGTGACGGGTTGTCAGATTTTACCCATTGTAACCCAATTCTAGCAATTCTGTTATGCTTTCCTAAGCAGAGTGGAAGTATGTATCTTCTCCGACACATTTGATTGATGTTGTGTTTCATAGTTTATTCAATTCATCTCTGAAATTGGAAAGTGTCAGATGTTACTCTAAACCAGTGGGTTTTTTTTTTTTTAAAACCTTTTTTAGTTGAGGAACCTTATAATTATATTGTGAAATTCTGAGGAACCCCCAACCCTCTCTAATAGCGCGTCTGAGATCAGATGCATTGTAAGGAACCCCAACCCTCTCTAATAGCACGCCTGAGATCAGATGTATTGTAAGGAACCCCTACCCTCTCTAATAGCACATCTGAGATCAGATGCATTGTAAGGAACCCCAACCCTCTCTAATAGCACATCTGAGATCAGATGCATTGTAAGGAACCCCAACCCTCTCTAATAGCACATCTGAGATCAGATGCATTGTAAGGAACCCCAACCCTCTCTAATAGCACGCCGGAGATCAGATGTATTGTAAGGAACCCCGACCCTCTCTAATAGCGCGCCTGAGATCAGATACATTGTAAGGAACCCCAACCCTCTCTAATAGCGTGTATGAGATCAGATGCATTGTAAGGAACCCCAACCCTCTCTAATAGCGCGTCTGAGATCAGATGCATTGTAAGGAACCCCAACCCTCTCTAATAGCGCGTCTGAGATCAGATGTATTGTAAGGAACCCCGACCCTCTCTAATAGCGCGCCTGAGATCAGATACATTGTAAGGAACCCCGACCCTCTCTAATTGTAAGGAACCCCGACCCTCTCTAATAGTCTGAGATCCGATGCATTGTAAGTAACCCCAACCCTCTCTAATAGCGTGTATGAGATCAGATGCATTGTAAGGAACCCCAACCCTCTCTAATAGCGCGTCTGAGATCAGATACATTGTAAGGAACCCCGACCCTCTCTAATAGCGCGTCTGAGATCCGATGCATTGTAAATAATTCCATATTTCGGTACAATTTTCAAAATTACCTGAACATTTCGGGGAACCTAAGGTTTCCTAGGAACCCCATGTTGAAAAACACTACAGTGTAATACTAGAGGTCACAGAATGTATACTGTATTTTCTGGTTAAGCACACGTTAATTAAAAATGAATGCAGTTATAAACTGTGTGAGAGCATTAACAGCAGAAATGTATGGAAACTTTATATAGTGTAGCTCTTAGTATACTGTATTTTCTTATACTGTAGGAATTAGCTTTTTAACAGCTATAAAAGCATATATGAATATATATATATATATATATATATATATATATATATATATATATATATATATATATATATAATAATACTGAGTTAAGTTATGGTGAGTAAAAAAAGTGACAAAAACCCTCCACAGGAAAGCAAATATGCAAATACAACTGTATGCTCATCTGCATGTCTTAGGCAGGTCTGGGAACCATGTTAAAAATGGTTTTTGAGGCAAAAAGTGGCACTGTGTGCTCATTTGCATGTAATTTCCCAGAATCCCTTGCTGCAGTGGAAGTGCTGTATGCTGGGTGATAATGGTGAAAGGTGGGGTTACAGACCTGCCTAAGACATGCAGATGAGCATACAGTTGTGTGTGTGTGTGTGTGTGTGTGTGTGTGTGTGTGTGTGTGTGTGTGTGTGTGTGTGTGTGTGTGTGTGTGTGTGTGTGTGTGTGTGTATATATATATATAAAAAAATATAAAAAGTGACACTGTGTGCTCATTTGCATGTCATTTCCCAGAATCCCTTGCTGCAGTGGAAGTGCTGAATGTTGGGTGATAATGGGGAAAGGCGGGGTTGCAGACCTGCAGATGAGCATACAGCTCTATATTTGCATATTATATTATATTATATATATATATATATATATACGGTAGTCAACTCAACAAGAGTAAACAAAGGACAGCACTCAGTGGTAGATGAAAAACCTGTATTCAAAGTAGATAGCAGCACAAACAAGACCAATGTTTCGGTCCTCACAGGGACCTTCCTCAGTGCAGTGCAATGCCCCCCCTACACTCCTGCCGCCCCTACATCACTGACCAGCCGCCGCACCCACTCACCACCCAACCGGCGCTTCCCGCCTCACACCCACCCGCCGCACTCACACCCCTACGCACCGATATCACTGACCAGCCGCCGCCCGCACTCACCAGACACCCGTCGCCTCACACCCGCTTACACCTTAGCGGAACCCCCACCCACAGCCAGCACTCACTACCCACCCGCCACTCATAAGGAACACCCACCCGATGCCTCACAACGTAGTGGGACACACAAACCTCACATTTTTACATCACTTATATGTCACCAAATATACATTGTACTGTGGTATCTTTACAATAAACAATTTTTAAACATCGTATTACATTTTCTTCCATGTTTCTTTTCAACATTATACAACCTTTCCACCAAATAGTCAACCTATTGTTCCCCTATTTATACATAATACTACCTATTACGGATTTACATCCCGGGCAACGCCGGGTATATCAGCTAGTCTTTTTATAAAATTCAATTGAGAAAGGAGTTATTTGTACACACTGTTATTTTCCAGATTATATGCTCCTTGCAGTCTGATGTTTTCTTGCATCCCAGCAGGAAAAGGATGCAGCCTCCTCGAAAACACATCGGATTTATTATGGAGATCAGATCAAGAAATCATGACAAAGCAAAGAGAAGTCACTGCTTACCCTTACACTGTAATGGCACATTCAGACAGAAGGAGGCATTGAGATTTCAAAGTAAAATATCATCATGTCAACAAATTCACACATGACAAAAAGTACAGAAGAGCAGCAGCTTCCTGCATAGGGAAGCAAGGAAACAGAACTGTAAGTATTTCCACTTTGTAATTACGTTCATTTCTCATAGTGTACAGCAGGGGCGGCTAACGCCAGACCTCAAGAGCCACCAACAGGTCAGGGTTTCAGGATATCCCTACTTCAGCACAGGTGGCTCAATCAGTGGCTCGGTCAAAGACTGGGCCACTGATTGAGCTACTTGTGCTGAAGCTGGGATATCCTGAAAACCTGACCTGTTTTGGGCCCTTAAGGACTGGATTTGGCCCCCCAGGTGTATTGGCTTCCTTACTGCCGCTGTTCACTCCCATACAAATATACCTTTGCAAGTCAGTCCTGTATCTGAAGCTCTAAACGTAGCAGTCTGCGCCTCTCACGATAATATCATGAGATATTAAATATTTTATCTGGTACTTCAGGGGTTAATGTGGCCACAGTTTGACTTAAACATAGAAAGAAATGTTTATGGCCTGTTAGACCCTTGACCAGCGGGTTTATAGGACTGATAGAATCTAGAGATAAGAACATCTGTTTTGCCAGAGATGGGATTAAATGATGGCTCTTCTGATACTGACAAAGGAAGGGTTGAAAGAACAACCCCAAAAAAAGTTTCCTATTTGCACTCGCTATGAACAAATATAAGCCGGAAAATTAAATATTTGATACTCAAGTAAACAGGACACCTTTAAAGGTACTTTCAAAGCATTCCTGGAAGGGTTCTGCAGAGTGCAAGGGGCGTGACTAACCTACAATTCAAAAGACAAAATATGCAGATATCATGAACCGGACACTTGCGCTAAAGAATAACGATTAGATATGTGGACTCGTTGCAAGGAGATGAATGCAATAAGGCCAAACACTTGCGGTTTAGGAGGTGGCCAGGGACAGATATACATTTGTGACTCAAATTTAGGAGCACGTCGGTCAAAAGTAGTGTTACAGTACATTCAGCAGATTCGCCTAAACCTATTGATATGACTCACGCGTGTTTAAGTATTAAGGCCATGAAGTTATGAGTGTGTTTCTATATTTAGCCAGACTTTAAACTCAGAAGGGGAGTTATTTTCTTTTGTGTCGTAAAACGGTCAACTCCGTAGCTGATTTACGACAGGGGTGGGTGTTATGTGTGTTTCAATGCAGAAGGTCTGGGCATACATGTTGGCACGTTTGAATAGAAATTAGGTGTGTTTTGGGATCAGAACACGTTAGTTCTCATCTTTCCTACACCAGTGACCTCTCTGGGAAAAAACCTATGACATGTGGTAACGAACTTTATAGGGATTTCTGTTTTATTCTTTTATTATAAGAAACTGGTCTGCATTTACTATGTTCATGTAATAATATTTTTTGTAACCTAAAGCACTATTTTTTATATTAAATAAACCTTTAACAAGTAATGATTTGGGCTCTGAAATAACTAGTGCGTGCTTTGCAGAGTATTTACATTTTCGGACACATTTTGCTACAAGAGATTTGTGTGTGTTAAGTGCATAGTTTTTCTTTAATAAACCGGGATCTGAGACTGCAAATTTCATTTGATATTTCTTGGGTGGTGGGAGCGGATAGATATGATTGCAATTGCGTAAGGGGTAAAGATTAACTCATTGAAAGTACCTTATGCAGGAGGCGATTTGGGTAGAATAGACGTGTGTATTAACCCTGGTTGCATATCTAAAGTCACATGCTCACACGTGTACAGTTCGTGACAGATGGTATATTGGAATGCAGCGAGTGGCGACTTTCTCATTTGAGGGACCTTTGCGGAAGGTGAAAAGTCGGTCAGCTAGATATTGGTGTATTAACCCGTGTCCCATACGCAGGTCACGTTCTCACAGGTGTGCCGTACGGGACAGACGATTGACTTTTTTCATGCATTTTGTTTAAAATTGAGCTCTCCAGAGCCCAGTGTAATCTAAAGGTCGCCATAGTAATCTCAGAAACTAGAGATTAAGAAACTGATTATTTTTAACATTAAAGCAGCAGTCCAAGCTTTCGTTAAAAACATTGTTTTCACTTTAATATGTGCATCAATACAATCCACACAATGAGAAGTAATTAGCTAAGTTGCCGGTCGATCCGTTCTCCTGTGATCAATCGCCGAAGATTAAGCTCAGGGGTTCATTAAATAGCTGTCAGTGCAGCAGAAGAGGACCAAAGAGGCAAAGTTCTGTGGGGAAGATCATGTGACCAGGCAGCCACTAGATACAATGGGTGCACTGCTAGAGAGAGGGCAGGGCTCAAAAAGGGGTGTGCCAGAGCCTGTTTCAGAACAGGAAGTGACTTTCTAAATGGTTGCTATAGAAACAAAAAATGCTTGTTACATTATAATACATTCAAAATGTCAGAGTTTATTTATTTATTTTTTAATGCTGCAAGTATTTTCTTATAGTACAGAACTGATTTATTTAAAAGAACACACATGTAGGATATTGCTTGGTCTGCAGCTCTAAATATTAATACTGCTCAGAGGGAAGATACTAACATCATATGAGTAAAGCCCATCTAGGTTTCTATGACTCCAGCACATTATTTTAGGGGAGTTTTTCCCCTCAGTAAGCCTTAATAAAGAAAACGACAACCGTCGTCGTGTGTTCAAATTGATAAAATCATAAATTCAGAGTTTAAGAAATCATTATTTTTGGCATTGTGGCTTTAATGACTTGAATGAACCAAAGTCAGAAATCTATATGCGTGCCAGCCTGTTTTTTTGACAATAAATAAATCTTCCACTTCCGTTGAAGGACTTTTCTGGCAATGTAAAAACTGTTGCATAACACAGGAATTTGGATCTAAATATTTAGGTAATAATGTGGCTCTCTCCTTTGTAGCTTTTCTGATTCACAAAGTGACATAATACAGTTAATCTGTTCAGTGTGAATTGGAAATTGTATAATGTTTTGTTTAAGTCAGTGATTTCTAAGTGGGGGTTCGGGAACCCCTAGGGGTCCGTGAGGTGTCTCCAAGGGGTTTGCATAAAAAGAGAAATCTGTAATGCACAACCCAGACAATATCATTGATCACTACCCTGAGCCTGTATAGGGACTGAACACTTATTAATACCCCCGAACTGCACATTAGTGTGATAAATGTCAATAACAGCAGGAGCTTTCAAGGTGACTCCCCACAATACTTTGCTTCCACAGCGACACGGCATTGTGGGGCGTTTCTTTGGAAGCTCCCGTGAGGGACAGCAATATCCCCCCTACCTCCCCCCATGCTGCTTGCACACATGGAGCTGCACTTTGCAGCCTTATTAAGCACGTGTTCTCCCCACGAGCTCAGGACACTGTACTGCTTGGGACCAGGCAAACGGTTGTTAGCAATAGCTTGAGTAGTCAATAGGATTAATTAGGGGTTCGCAGAACAGCAGGGGGTACACGCTGTAAAAAAAGTTTTGAACCACCGACTTAAACCCTACAGAGCAGAGGACCTGCATTGTAGTGCAAAGCAATGCAGGGGATAAATAAAATATTCACCTCGCAGACAAAAATTATTTTTTTCTTTGTTTCCGTTTCCAGATTATTTTAGTAGTCTACAATTTACATGGATCCAATGGAAACAGACTTACAAGTATACAAAGATTAGGCCGGCTGTATTAGCAACTTGCAGATCACCACAAGAATGATTGGATGCAGGAGCGGTTTTACAGAACCATTAGTCAGATTTCACAAGCTAAACCATCCTTATCCCCCTTTGCCATCAGATTCAACTGCAGCAAAGTGCAGAGCTGCAACTGTATGTTATGTCACTTTGTAATGTCAAGATGTGAAGTGGTTTTCACGGTATGTGATGTCAAGATGTGAAGTGGAGTTACGGTATGCTCTGAGTATACAAGTTAACATAAATATATATATAAATATATATATATATTCCCTGTGCACAGTAAGGTGACTAGGTGGATCCATGTTACCATGTTGTTGCCAGACAGGCCAGGAATGCATTGCTCCGGTTAATGCATTGTCAGAAATGCATTGACAGGGTTAACAAGGACAGGCTCAGATGTTTCGCAGTTCCTTCCTTGCACGTCAATAAAATCCATTCATGGGGTCAACCCCTGAATTGATAATGTGGCGTCATTGTCACACCAAGTGATCTGCGCAGCGCAACGAGTCACTTTCCATTATATCATTAGATTCCGGAAGTCCATTTTTACTGATCAATCATCTTATACTTCTAGTTAAAACCAATACACAAATTAAAATCGAGCACCATTCCATGTTGAGCTCGTCTTCCATCATCACTCCCAACCTACTGACACAATAGCTAAGGAGGCAAAGAGGCTGTGTGTAAAGACCATGAAAAGTGTAACGAGAATGACAGCACCAAAATACGCTTTAGTCAGAAGAGATTATGCCAAATCAGATTTGGCCGTTTGTTTACTCTCATATAAAGCAAACTATGTAATAGCCCCAGATGCAGAATTTATATACACCTCATTAAAATGTATGCGAGATAACAACTCCTGGAACCACTCGCCCAAACTGACGAAAAAGTTACTTTGATATATTGACCCTTTATACCAAGGGGGCGCAAACTTTTTTCCCTGCGCCCCCCTGCCAGCGGTCCCCTAACTCCCGCGCCCCCCCTAACCCCCGCTCCGGCGTCATGACGTCACGTTGCCATAGCAACGTGACGTCACATGACGTCGCGTTGCCATGGCGACGCAGGAAGGAAGCCGCCGGAGCCTAGGTAAGTGAAGGGTTACAGAGGCTCTGCAGCTCCCCCAACACTTCATTTAAGTGCCTTCGGGAAGTGCGCGGGGCCTCTGTAAACCCCGCGCCCCCCCGCCGGCAGTCTCGCGCCCCCCCTGGGGGTCACGCCCCCAGTTTGCGCACCGCTGCTTTATACAACACCCCCCCCCCCTCGAAGTAAGTATTGAAACACAAACGATTAACAACAAGAAATTCATGTTGGCGTACATTTAAAAAAAAAAAAATTAAAACACCAATATGTTTGTTTTTATAAATGTAGGAAACCAGAATTCTTATATGCAATTCCTAGAGTTGCGAAAAGTAGTTTTGCTACAAGTTCTAACATTTCACAAGGACAAACACTGCTGCTAAAATCAGTTCCTTGTGGAAAAAAAGGGGGGGAGGGGGGGAGGTGTGCGGAATGGAACACGTCATCGCGACCAAAACACTGCTGGCGTTCCGCCACCGGGACACTTTGCCGCAGGGCAGCTCGCCGCGGCACACTTGACAGCGAAATCCGCTTCTGCGCCCGACTGCCTGCTGTATGTCCCAACCTCTCGCTCCGACAACTGCATGTTTAACTGTACCGCGGGATGGACACACTTTGAAGAGCCCTGCGTATTTTTACCTTTATCAAATAACTCCTAAACATTTCTGAATTAAATTTTGACTTGGTGATCCCACTTTAGGCCGCGCTTATGGTGGCGGGGCGCTACGTGCTCGCGCACTTCCGCTTCTCTTACCTGTGTTCCTATTGTAGTTCCTCAAGTGCCCGTGGCGCTGTAGCGCGTTCACGCTGCTACGTTTTGGCCCAAGTAAATGAGTGATTTCGGGCTGCAGTCGCGTGACGTCAGCGCCACATGAGCTGGTTCAGCCAATGAGGGCGAACCAGCTTTGTGACGTGTCCGTGGCGCGTTCGCCACGCCCCCCGACATCCCCCCAATCCCCTGTAGTCTAGTGCAGGGGGGCGCAAACTTTTTTCCCTGCGCCCCCCTGCCGGCTGTCCCCTCACTCCCGCGCCCACCTCCCAACCCCAACTTACCCGCGCTCCGGCGTAATGACGTCACGTTGCCATAGCAACGTGACGTCACATGACCTCGCAGCGTCATTTTGACACCGCGTTGCCATGGCGACACAGGGAGGAAGCCGCCGGAGCCACGGTAAGTTAGGTTTACAGAGGCCCTGCAGCTCCCCCGGCACTTAATTTAAGTGCCTTCGGGAAGCACGCGGGGCCTCTGTAAACCCCGCGCCCCCCGTCGGCAGTGTCGCGCCCCCCCTGGGGGTCGCGCCCTACAGTTTGCGCACCGCTGGTCTAGTGCACACATCGCTGGGACGGCAGGAGTGCGCACACGGTAACGCACACTCGCACCAACCACCATGAGCGCGGCCTTAGGCCGAGATTATGCAGCGCACCAACTTCAAATTGCCCAAGGCCTATGAGGACGCTCCATGTGCGCACGACGGCGCAACCGCGATTTGAAGAGACAAATTTTTGTTGTCTTTTCAAGCATTGCCGCGTGACGTCCACGTCACGTGAGCGGTTCAACCAATGAGGGCGAATCAGCTTTGTGACGTGCCCACCACGCCTCCAGCCAAATTCACAGATCGCTGGGGCTGCAGGAGTGTGCGAGGCTGTGCGCGCAGGTATTATAAGCTTAGCCTTAGAAGATAGAGCACTGGCTGTTCACTTGTCAGTTGTGACGGGTTTATTCGTGTAAACGATACCTCAGCAGCATCTCTCCATTGTTGGATCAAATTAAAATATCTAATAGATTAACCCTAGTTCTATGAATACTGCAAACGGCATATATAATGTATATTTGGTGTAATGTAATGTTAAAATGTTACAGCGGGGTATAATTTTTATATTTTTATTTAATTATCCCCCTGAGCTAGATTTCACAGTAACAAACACAAGAACGGTGACACTATGGAAGTTACTATTGTTGTATAGCTGTGGAGATTTTCATGTTTGATTATTGAGAGGATTTAAAGAAAGTCACTCCGTTTTAGGAACTCAAGGAACTTTGGGTTACTGTGTGTGTATTGTTTACTCATTTCATTATTTTTTTCTATAGACACGCTACTTTTCAAATGTTTGACACTGAAAGTTATATTGGAGTTGCATGTTTGACATGTTCAGAAATCAAATGTAAAATCTGATTTGTGTTGGAAAAAGCATGCAAACCATTACACCGTGATCACCTGCATCGTTTTGCCACATTCCTAGAATTGTGTTGGTGGCTCAGATTGGCAGGGATGTCTAGCATCAGGAACGTATGCTACAACTGGAGAAAGGAATTCGGCAGACATCCAGTAAATAGGTTGGTTAAACAAACTGAGCAGCAGATGTCCAAGCTGCTGAAGCTTGGGTGTGGTCTGCATAACATTGTGTTGAAAAAGGTAGCAAAATGTGGATGTCACAAAAGTTATACACTGAGCAGCTAGGGTGCCTCCCTTTCATTGGATTTTGTTTTTACAGAAGCTGGAAGTGTGTAAAGCAGGGGTGCTCAACTCCAGCCACCAGCACCTTCAGCACAGCTGGCTCAGTCTTTGACTGAGCTAGCTGTGCTGAAGCAGGGATATCCTGAAAACCTGACGTGTTGGTGGCCCTTTTTTCGACTGGAGCTGGACACTCGGTGTAAAGGGACAAGAGGTTTTGTGAGCATGAAATCATACTGTGTGTGGATGATCACAAACGGAAGCACATAATGAGCAGCAGACGGTATATATACACACATATATGGGTCTATGTATTAAAATAAAAGTGGTGCAAAAATGAAGATACAATTTTATAAAAACTTTTAAATGTTAGAAACTTAAAATGGCCTTTGCCACTAACACATTAATCATACTGGCTGCTATAATAGCCCCCTGAAAAGCGGGGAAAATACAGCAACAAAACTATTCTAGAAATAAAGAAAAGGCGGAAATCCTGTAGGTGCTCACAATATACACGTCGGCGTACAACGCTACCACCTCAGAAGCCTATATACGAGTCTAACTCCTAGAATATCAGTATCTTGCCTCCTAAACACGCAAATGCTTTTATTTGTGCGCGCTTTCGAGATACACTGATCTCTTCTTCGGGCGGTGTTATAATGGATAAAGCAAGAGAGGTTTTACTTTAAAACAGGCTGGAATGTATCTGTGGATGAAACCTATCCTTCCCCTGTGCAGTATGCGATTTATGACTTTAGGCGTTAAATGGTCCTTGAATGTTTGTGATGTGTGTGTGTGTGTGTGTGTGTGTGTGTGTGTGTGTGTGTGTGTGTGTGTGTGTGTGTGTGTGTGTGTGTGTGTGTGTGTGTGTGTGTGTGTGTGTGTGTGTGTGTGTGTGTGTGTGTGTGTAAATATAAATTTATAAAGCGACCACAGTGTATACAGCGCTTTACAAAAGGTGTGTGTGTGGAGGGGGAGTATATACCAATGGTGTTGGTGGGTATTAAAATGTAAGAGGGTGTTGAATTACTATAAAATGTGTGTGGATACTATGTAGTCCCTATTGGTATATAGCAGGCCTGCACAACTTGTAAAGCGAGAAGGGCCGAACTGCTCCAAGGAAAACAGATTTGGGCCAAAAAGGGAAAATCATCATCGTCATCATCAAAATCATATCTCCCCGAGCACCTCTCATCATCATCATCCTCATATCTCCTCCAGCACCCCTCATCAATCTCTCCCAGCACCCCTCATATCTGCCCCAGCACTCATCTTCATATATCTCCCCCTGCACCCCTCATCATCAACCTTTGCGAGACTCACCCTCTCTCTCACACCCCCATCCATACACAATACTCCCCCTCCACATAACACACAATACCCCCCTGCAGACCACACACATTCCACCCCTGCACACCCCCCCCTGCACCTCACATCACCCCACTACACCTCCCCCTCTGCACCTCACATCACCCCACTACACCTCACATCAACCCACTACACCTCCCCCCCTGCACCTCACATCACCCCACTACACCTCCCCCCCTGCACCTCACTACACCTCCCCCCCTGCACCTCACATCACTCTTCTCCCTGCACCTCACCTCAAATCACCCCACTACACCTCCCCCCCTGCACCTCACCTCACGCCCCCCCTGCCTCACCTCACCCCCTTGCACCTCACATCACTCCCCTGCACCTCACCTCCCCCCCTTGCACCTCACCTCACTCACTCCCCTGCACCTCCCCTCCCTGCACCTAACCTCACTCACTCCCCTGCACCTCCCCCCCCCTTGCACCTCACCTCCCCCCCAACGGCACCTCACGGTGGCAGAGCAGGCAGGATTCGCACACTCGTGCAGTCCTGAGAGCAGGTTCGAGGAGGAGGGGGGGAGCGGGCTCTCGGGCCGGAGAGCAGCTCCCGGGCGGGAGAGGAGGGGTGAGCGGCTCGCGGCCAGGAGGGGGGGGGGGGGAAGAGAAGCGGCTCGCGGCCGGGAGAGGGGGGGGGAGAGCGGCTCGCGGGAGAGGAGGGGGCAAGCGGGCTCGCGGGGGGGAGAGCAGGCTCAGGAGGGAGGACGACGGGGAAAGCCGCCGCGGGCCGCACAATGAGTGGAGGCGGAACGCATGCAGCCCGCGTGTTGTGCAGGCCTGGTATATAGGGATAGAATTAAATTGTACATTTGTACGTGTAAGAGACAGGTGTGTATGCATTCATATAGCGCAGTATGTGTAGACATGGGATTTAGCACTCATGGGAAAAGAGTTCTTTTGTGTAGTGGCTCATGAAACTGCGGTCTAGGTTTAGGCCACCTGTCAGTGTCCCGAACAGTTTCATTAAATTTGTATTCATGCAACAGTCTCTCTTTCGGTGTTCTAACATTACCTTTTAGTATGGCCTCCTTCAGATCGTTCATTTTATAGCCAGAGAAATGTTTGCCGACAGGACTGTTCCGCGTGTGCTGCAGATTCATTCTCTTGTAGCCCTTGTCCCGTCTCACCTATGTAGTAGCAGCCCCCTGGGCATTTCATGCAGATAAGGTACACGACATTGCTGGAGGAACATGTAAACCTTCATTTGAACACACACACACACACGGGAGTGATAGGTTTCATCCACAGATACATTCCAGCCTGTTTTAAAGTAAAACCTCTGTTGCTTTATCCATTGTAACATCGCCCGAAGAAGAGATCAGTGTATCTCGAAAGCTCGCACAAATAAAAGCATTTAGTTAGCCACGGAACGGTATGGAGTATTTGTTTCTGATTATTACGCTCGGCTAACATGGTACAGGTACATACACAAGTGTGTATGTGGAAAAAAAATCCTGATTTTCTGTATCTCTAGTTTGAGGTTTCCATGGTAACCTTTAGATTGCACTGGGCTATGGGGAGAGCTCCATTTTTAACCTTATAGACATTTAACCTTTAAACGCTGATATCTTCTGAACAGAGAATCCGATTTCAAAAAATAAAAACTAAGTGTTGGAAAGGGCAAGAAGGAAATCTCTTAAATTAAAAAATTGCAATCAGCATGGATTACTTGGGTTATTGAAGGATTTAAAAAAAAAAAGAAAAGTGTAATACGGGTAATAACATTTTGCTGTTCTAGTTGCTAATTTAAACTATTCTATTTTCTTTTATGTGGATTGAAGCATCAATGCAAATTAATGTCTCAATAGAACTATTATCATTGGAGGTATTTTATCCGACAAAATCAACGGTGGGTGACGTATTCTGAACGACTTGAGCACACATAAAATGAGTAGCTTTGGTGCCTAGAAAAGGGTTGCTTTCATACAGGACTCTGCTGCTTGGTGCCATACAGTGGTGCCTTGTAAAGAAACTACTGCGCCTCGATTTACTTTAATACAACCTTTAAAAGCAAATCTTAAATAACAAACAGAGTGGACTAATATCTAACAGTTTCCAGTAATAAAACTGGTTCTCTCAACATGAGCAGGACACGTTTTCTAACGAAGCTTTCTTCTATAATGTCAAACTTAGGAGAGAGGAGAAAAAAAATGTTTCCCTACTGTAAATGGAACTCAAACAAACATACTTCTGAATAGCAGAATAGCTCATGAGGTCTAAATAACCTGCTTTGGAAAATTGCAGGACTCTACAACCAAAATCAACCAAAATATTCACCATACCTGTGATGGAAAAAAACAAAAAAAAAAAAACCTACTCGGCACCTTATAAAGGTTGAGATGTTTTTCCAGTTACAAAAGACACAGAGGCCCTATTCAATATGCTTTAAAGCCTATAACATAGCAGATTTATTCTCAAGCACAGAGAAGACTCCTTCATAAGATATTGGATAGGGGGGCCTGGAAGTTTTCATGGTAATAGGACTGCATGGATGAAAAGTCTGTTAAACCTCTCCCTGCAAAATGTGTTTAAGATTCTGTAGCAGTTCAGGACTCTTCCCAGGCTGATAATGGACTTGGATTGAATGCGTTTTGTGAACTAGGCTTGTGTCAGAAACTACACCTATGAAAAACAACATACAGCAGTTCATGTAGTAATGCAAGTCAGATGTTTAACCCTACATGATGGGCTTTCTGCTCATTTTCATGGGGAGATCCTGTGAGGCTCCTGTGGCCAGCAGAGGAACGGAAGAATCCCCCTCTTCTATTCCCCACATCAGTGATGTCGCGATCACATGGTCTCAATGTGCCGGAGGGGCTGTATCACTCTGGTGCCGCGGCCCCATCGCATGCAATGGGTTATTGGGTTACATTTGGGCGACTGATGCCTTTTCTACCTACACTAAATCAGACACCTACAGTAGGAGTAGTTTAAAGTCTGCAAACATGGTAAGCTGAGTCATGGAAAGGATTTGATTTCCTCTTCCTATTCCCTTTTGTCTGGTGTCACGGTGTATTCAACAAAAGCTTTCATGGACAAAGCCGGTCTCCTTTATCGGCTCTCTGATAAAGACAGGCTGGAATAAGGGTAGAGGAAACATTTCATTGACAAACACTCCCCCATTCAGAGGCCCCAAAGAAAATGTTTACTTGCCTTATTTACAAAGATATAAAGGCAGCAAAATCTTTGCTAAGCGCAGCTTCAGTCGTTTAAGGCTGCGTCCATGGTAATTTCAGCCGTGCGGAGGGGTGCGGAGGTTGAGGGAAAGCGGGTGCTTTCCCTGGCCATAGTACGCGTGCCGCCCGTGGGCGTGTCTAGGGTCGTACCAGTGAAGTCACGGAGCTGGTTCGCCCTCATTTGGGCGAACCCCTCACGTGACCAGCCTGTCGCGCCAAGAAATCAGTTTCAACTTATTTCGTGCGCAACGCGCGCCCCCTCCCGCGCGCACGCAGCACAGACGGGAACACTAAAGGCAGTCTGTTCGCTCAGCATGCGAATGCGTCCGCGCGGTCTGCCATACCATGGACGCAGCCTAAGGCCGCTGATTAGATTGATAACTTCTTTACAAAAATGTTTTCCTGTCATCTAAGGGATTGAACCTTTAAAGGCGGTGTACATTTGGGGGAGGTGGGAGGTGGGATGGTCAGTTTATTCCGGAATATGCATCTAGTCCAAGGGTGGGCAACTCCAGTCCTCAAGGGCCACCAACAGGTCAGGTTTTCAGGATATCCCTGCTTCAGCACAGGTGGTGCAGTCTTTGACTGAGCCACCTGTGCTGAAGCATGGATATCCTGCAAACATGACGTGTTGGTGGCCCTTGAGGACTGGAGTTGCCCACCCCTGATTTTAGTCCACCAGTGCCAGGTTTTTTTTTTAAAATACATTTTAGGCTATCTTTTGTGTGCTGCTATCTGCCTTCTCTTGAACTGCCGGCCAGATCTATCCTTAGCAATATCATTTTATGATGCTGAAGTTATTTAAAATGGACTGACTATTGATTGTTTGAGCTCTGATTATTTGCTACAATCTAACAAGTTTTCTCAAGATCAGCGCTTGCAAAGCCAGAGGCCTGATTAATGACAGACTAACAATACGGCTAGTTGCCAAACTAGACATAATAAGTAAACAACTAGCACAATGTTTCTGTCACATGGACATAACCGCTCACACACTGAACCGTGTAGACATAACTTCCAGATGAGGGAGAAGACAAAGAAACTCAGGTTTCACGTGAAATTGTGTTACATTCTCAGCATTCCATCATCAGCCGTCTATAAAATTGATGTGCAATTATTGTATTAAAAAATCCCCAAACTTATCTAAATATTTAAAAGACGTTACTCCTATGGAACGCCTCACAAGTCTGGTAAATGGATCTTTTGATAAATTCTGTGAGATTTGGCTCCCCTGGGAATCTTCACAATGTGTCAGCATTTGATTATGTAAATGTATTTGATCTGAATTGTACATTTATGATCACATAGAAATGTATATCAATTATACCATGTCCCGCTCATCCCTATTATTGCTTTGTATCCCTCCCCATTCACTTTTATAATTTAGAAAAATGTACAAAATAAACAGAAAAAAAAGGGAATGTGAAAAACGGGACTGCAATTGGGTTAATACAAAATACAAAGAAAAAAATATCCCAATGCTAGTGGGTCTGACTCTTGATCTTGCAGGGACTTCGTGTGTGCGTGCGTGTTAATAAAAAGAAAGAGGGAATATACAAACAAGTAAAGTCTGCATAAAATCATGTTAATGCCCTACAGATTATATCCCGTGACCCAGAGAACTCACAAGACAAAGTACAACAAATCCCATTCACACATTTCCCTCTAACAGAAATGTGTCACAAGCCACTTCTAAGACATAGGAGCAAAGGTGCTAAATAGCAACAAGTGACAACTCACATCACAGAAATGGTTTGCGTTCTGCAAGAATTTATCAATGTGCTAATGAAAGTGGTTTGGATGAACTTCAACGAGGTTTGCTAGCACACTATGTTTGCATCAGTCATTTTATATCCTCTAAAAACACAAAAAACTGGATTGTATTGAAATTCATCCAGTCTGATTTACACAGCGATCACTTCAGGTATGTGGAAATAGAAGCACGCAAAAAAAGACAAAACCAATCAAGTGTGGAATCATGAAATGCATCTTGTAAAGATTTAATACAGCATGTGATTTGTATTGTTTGAAGTACAGGTAGTCTTTGCTATCCAACGTTTCACTTTACAACGAATGGCATATCCGACGCTTTACAATGCAACTCTAAGGGATGTTTCCGACGCCTGAATGCGTTATCCAACGCTCACCGCCACTGATTAACATGGGACTCGCTTTACAACCGTTTCACTATCCAACGCTACTCCCAGAACGGATTCCGGTGGATAACCAAAGACTGCCTGCACTTTTTTTTTTTTTGCTTCAGCATAAACAAAAGTAGATCCAGCGCTCCCCGGATTTTGCAAAAGTATCAAATTTATTGCGCCATACACTGTTTATTAAACAGTAGATCAAACCACCAACAGGTCAGGTATCAAAGAGATCCCTGCTTCACCGACTGATCCACTTGTGCGGACGTGGGCCCTTGAGAACTGGAGTTGGCCACTCCTGCAGTAGATAATCTAATTAAAATACAAATTCTGGAGCGTGTTGCATGCCTACAAAAGGCAAGCTGGTATGCTTTTACATTTGACCATATTTAGCAAGAAAGACAAGAATTCCCAGAAATACATTGCAAGCTGTCGTTTCATGCGCGTTTAATGTGGCTGCAAAGCCTGCACCCAATGTATGAGGCCATTGGGTCCGATGAGAAATCTTACAAAATCAATGGAGACATTCTAGAAACCAAACAAGATCATTCCATGTATACAAGGTCATTACTAATGTTCAAGGATACAAATAGCAGCCACTTGTTATATCAAATTGTGAAAGCGTCAAAGCTGCAGAAAGGCATTAAAAATGCAGAAGCCCTGTTCTACTAATAGGTATTCTCCGTAAACGACATCGCTTCATCTTCTACAAAGTAGGGAGTAATGCGTTGTAGAGGCCAGCGGCAGGATGTTCAATACGTATAGCTTCCACCATAGGTGACATGGGTAGCAGGCTGTCCTAAAACATGAAGTCAGGTTAGATGTTTGGATTCTGTCAGGAAACATTCAGTCCCCTAGGACAAAATTGCCAGAAAATACATGAAAACACCACACCTACATGTTCACATGCTACATGTGATTGTTGCCAATATCCAGGCATGTTGTCTGGGCTTCAAGCTCAATCATTCATCCAACTGCCGGATCCCTATCCCACTGATACAACAGCATCTTATCTCCGTGTGCCTGCTCCTGGCCGTGCAGTTAGCATGTGCCAGTGACACCGAGTCACATACTAACAAGGAGTTGATATCTCGTCCCCATAACCCAGCTGAGCAGCAGGTAGGGTGAAAATCAGACATAATTCAGCAAGGCAGGTAGTAAGCCTAAAGCCGTGGAGATCATGAAATTAAAGTGGACAGGAAAGGACGGGGCGCAATCAAGCATGGGTGACATGCCGTGTAATCCACTCACTTTGTGTCAGAGGAGGGGCTGCTAATTTCACATGAAGTAACTGGCGACGGCCATAGGAACACCGAGGTGGCTAGTTTGGTAACATGGAGGAGGGAGAGCCACCAGGAGGTGGATGAGCAAACGTCCCGATTCCCAGGGAGCATTGGGATCAGATGGTACTTCCAGCCGGGAAGTTACTGACGGTGGGGAGTGCAAACATCCAGAATGTATAACACTGCTGGCAGGACAGGATGAGAACCACCCGTGGGACCCGGGTCTGCTGCTACAACCCTCGCTCACCAGGTTTGGCTGCCCCTGCCCTGTGCATGTCACACTTTAACCTTCTGTGCAGGCACCAGGTGAAGTCACTTGGCCATTTAACAACAAAACGGTAGTGAACAACGCCAGTACTCTGTGCAGGAATACCCAGGGCCTGAGAGGCTGGGTTACAACATGCACACTCACCGCCGCCTGCCTGGCCACTGAGTCCTCTAACAGGAACAGATCCACATACACCATGTGCTACACCCCTACACCTCCATGTGGGCCCCGTCATACCTGCAATGTTCTGACCACCAACTCAGACTTATGGGTGTTATCGGCTAATACTGATCACATTCAGATATTAAGAAAAGCTCCGCTTGGGATTTCTGTATTTTACTGGCTCCTGACACACACACCACTTGTCAAAAGGCCCCATGCAAAGAATGGTATGTGACATACGGTAAAGATTTCCCTAGGTCGCTGCCAATTACGCTGATAACCAGAAATATATGACGCCACACACACGGGCAGCAAAAGGGTTAAATATCCACTGTGTTTTGTAGGAGAAAAATCACTTTCTGAAAATGAATATAGTTAATATGAGGACGCTCAGCATCCTTATACACTTCCTTCCTTGCATCTGCATCGCCATGTCTGCAGTGTCTGCCTGAGACTTTAATGCGGGTCTTACATTGTAAGGGAATGTAGCATTATTCGGTTACATTATGTTATTGGCTGCACCTGTTTCACCCTAACTGTGCTTATTGTGAGTAAGATCTTTATATGTTTGCAGGAGAGGGACACGCAGAAGAGGTTAGTGCACGGTGACGTCTTTATTCAGATTATAGGCAGGCTCTTACCTTTTTCCCTTTCTTGCCATCATCTTCCATCTCTCACCTGCGGAGTCTCCTCCTCCTGCGGTCCTGTGTGGCAGACGATGAGGAGGAGGAGGACGGGGTGGGGGGTGATGTCGCTGTCGCACGTGATGGGGGATTCAATGACATCCCTGCAGCCCCGGAAGCTACAGGTGGGATATGGGGAGTCGGGAGAAACCCTGGGGAGGGGGGAAATTGACAGAGGGATACACAGGGTGACCACAGAGGATAGGAGAGAGGGAGAGAAGGAGGGGACAGGTTGGATATAAAGAGGCAGAGGGGGAAAGTAAAGCTGGATTAGAGGACGGTGAATTAATATTGAAGTATGGGCATAGTGGGGAAAGCTAGGAGGAAAGGGAGGTCAACAATAGGGTAAGACGAGAGGGGCAGTATGTGGGAAGAGGAGTAGTGTATATGGGGGAGGAGCAATGAGGGGCAAAACCTAAATAAATTCCAATTAAAAAAAGAAAGTGATTGGGGAAATAAGAAAAGGACAAGGGAGGAAGTGGAGAGGAAAATGGGGGTGAGAGGAGAGTGGCAGAAAGGAGATAGGGGCAAGTACGATAGCGGTGAGGAGAGGGGCGCGGTGGAACACGAAAAGAGGGGGACAAGGTGGAAGAAGGAGCGTGGCAATGAATGACAGCAGTATAGTCAGGCAAAGGAAGAATAAGAGGGAAAGTGACAGAGCGTGAGGAGATAGAGCGTGTCAGAAGGAAAAAGTTATCTGTGACAGTGGGTAAGGAATGGAGGGACAGGCACTAATGACAGGGGGTTTCAGTGACATAGGGACAAACTAATGACAGGGGGTCTCAGACACAGGGGGACAAGCAATGACAGGGGAGAGGGACAGGCAAAGACGGGGGTCTCAGTGACAGGGTGTCAGGGACATGACAGGGGGTCTCGGTGACACAGGGGGAGAAGGACAGGCACTAATGACAGGGGGAGAGGGACAGACACATGACAAGGGGTCCTTGTGATACAGGGAGAGGGACAGACACTAATGACAGGGGGTCTCAGTGACACACTAAAGACAGGGGTTTAGGGTGACATGGGTACATACACTAATGACAGGGCGTCAATGAGATACAGGCAGACATGACAGGGAGTCTCAGAGACACAGGGACAGACACTACTGACAGGGGGTCATTGACATACAGGCAAACATGACAGGGGGTCTCGGTGACAGGCGATCTCAGTGACATACAGGCAGCATATCAGGGGGTCTCCGTGATAGAGGGGGTGACAGTGAGCCACCTCTCCCTGCACTTTCCCGCCCAGCCTCGCACCTGCCTCTCCCTCGCGCACACTGACAGCCTCGCACCTGCCTCTCCCTCGCGCACACTGGCAGCCTCGCGCTCTTATTCAAACCCCGCGGGCACTAACGGTCCCGTCCTCGCGCCGGGCGGCTGCAACTTTTTTTTCAAGTCTCCTGCCATCTTGGGTGTCGGCTCCCCAGCATGCACCGCGACCGGGAGTCTGTATGTGTGTAGTAGTAGTGTATGTATCTGTGTGTGTGCGTTCGGGAGTGGGTGTGGGTTTGGCTTCGGGCGGGCACGGTCTCCATGGGCTGGGAGGACTGACGTCAGAGTCCAACCACAGAGGCGAAAGGGACAAGAGAGCGCGGCAAACGGAGGCGCTCTATCCCCCTGGCTTCGGAAAACTCTATGGTTTGAAGAGGCAGGGGGGCGTGCGTGCGTGGTGTGACATCGGCCGCCATCTTGGTAGAGGCAGCTGCTGCAGCAGGGGCAGTGGAGGCGGTGAGCGCATGTAAGTGTGGTTATGTTGCTGGGTGACGTGTTTAGAGCACATTGTGCGTCATATGTACCTTTAACAGGCCTTGGTACGGATTGTAATGACATATCCGGCTATATCCTGTGCCATTCTCCCAACAGCTGGTGAATGTGGGCACATTGGGAGGTGACAGGGGACTTGGGAACATGGCATTTGATGGCAGATGAGAATCACCTATCCCCCCACCCCTCCCATCCCCCACCCTTCCAACACCAGGGCCCATTTGATCCCTGGGTGGCTGACAGGTGTATGATGGCCTTTTGGCTTTCCCAATTGTGTGAATTCCCTTACTATTTATTTATAAAAATGTATTACCAGGAAGTAATACAGTGAGAGTTACCTCTCATTTTCACGTATGTCCTTTGCACAGAGTTATGATGACAAATAATACATGGTTACAAATACATGGTTACATTACATGAGCAGGTTATACATTATGTACAAGACATTGCATGCACAGTTAGAGAAAATATATATTATAGGCGTATGTAACAGTTACAGACCTGATTAAAATGTTCGACAGCTTTAGTTTTGAAAGAACTTAGGCGGAGCTCATGCTTGTGGCGCTGGCGCGCGCTCCCATCCGCACCCCCAGCGATGTGTGTGCTAGCTGCAGGAGATCGGTCGTGATGATCGGGGGTGTGGTGAACGCGTCACTGAGCTGGTTCGCCCTCATTGGCTGAACCAGCTCACGTGACGCTGACGTCACGCTACTGCAGCCCCAAATCTCAATTTGAGTTGTGGCGGCAAAATGTAGCAGCGTCGACACGCGCAGCGCCGCAGGCACTTAAAGAACTGCAACAGGCAATAAGGTAAGGGTCCTGGATGTGTGCCCGGACGCAAGCGCGCGCACGTATCAACGCTGTCACCAAGAGCTTGGCCTTAAACTGGTGGTGGATGTGAGAGTCTCCGGTAGGTTGTTCCAGTTTTGGGGTGCACGGTGATAGGAGGAGCCGCCGGATACTTTGCTGAACCTTGGGACCATGAACAGTCTTTTGGAGTCAGATCTCAGATGATAAGTGCTGCATGTGGTCGGGGTGAGGAGCTTGTTCAGATAGACAGGTAACTTGCCCAGAAAGTATTTGAAGGCAAGACAGTAAAGATGAACTTTGCGCCTAGACTCGAGTGATGACCAATCTAGTTCTTTGAGCATTTCGCAGTGATGTGTGTTGTAGTTGCATTGGAGGACAAATCGGCATATTGAGTTGTAGAGGGTTTGAAGTTTGCTAAGATGAGTTTGGGGTGCCGAGCCATATACTCTGTCCCCATAGTCGATAATTGGCATTAGCATCTGCTGTGCAATACGCATTCTGACCAGCAGACTCAGGGCGCAATTATACCAAATGCTGCTCGGCAGCAGCGCTATTCTGTGACGCCAACGAGCAGCATAGTTATTATACCAGGGAGCCAGTGGAAAGGAGACGTGGCGGTGACGGTACGCCCTCATTGGCTGGAAACGCTCACATGACGCGGCCGTTGCCAGCCAAAAACAAATCTGCAGATCGCGCCAGGAGACAGCCGCCCTGCAGCTCCACGCAGCAGGTATGTGCGCGGCTATTGTCTTTAACAATGTTTTTCAGGCGCGCGTTTTCCTGTATAATCATGGCCTCAGGCTGCGGCCGCGCTGCCGCAGAGCCGCAGAGCGCACTCATGCTTGAGAGCGTTGACGTCACCAACTCTCCAAGCATGAGCGCTCGGCTGTCCTGCTAAATTTTGCAAGTGCTAGAGGGGGGGCGTGGCCGGGGGCGTTATTGGCTGGATCGGGGCTATGTCTGTGGCTGTGTGCATTGACTGGTGCTGATTTGGTTGCTGATGGGTCATGTGCAGTGCTTGACCAATCACCCAAAAATCTACTCGCCGAACCAAAAAATCTACTCGCCCCCTAGCCCCGCCCCAGCAAGTAAAATGCAGTCGCCCCGGGCGTCCGCATTTATCGAGGACTGGTCATGTGTCCCTTCAGCGCGCTTGAAAATCAATTTTCCCTGTCTCCCAAGCGCATAGCTTTGCTAAGCGTAAGTGCACGAGCGCGTAGCATGGCCATGCTAATTTGATTACATTAAAGTGAGCGCGCCAAGTGCGTGTCGCGGCAGTGGGGCTGCAGCCTAAGGGAAGATTTGTTCCTATAATGTACACCTAGTATGTCAATAGGTTTTGGATGTCAGGGTATCAATGTGCATCCCAAATGTTAAATGGGAGTCAAACCCAGTAACAGGAGTTAGGGTGGTGTTAGCGTTGGTTCTGATCTGGAGCTCAGTCGCTGGAAGCTTTACAAATGTAGCCTTGATCCCAAATACCATTGTTACAGTCTTGTCAGTGTTTAAAAACAATTTGTTTTGGGAAATCCAGTTTCCAAGTCTCAAAAAGTCAGACTGAAGTATGTGTTCAAGGTCAGAGAGGCTATGGCTGTGTGCATACAGGATTGTGTCATCTGCATACATGTGTATTGAGGCTTCCTTACAAGCTGTGGGAAGATCATTGATAAACACTGAGAAGAGTAGGGGCCCCAGAACAGAGCCTTGCGGGACACCACAGGTGATATCCAGGGGGTTGGAGTTAGAGCCTGAGATAGACACATGTAGGGATCTTCCTGATAGGTAGGACTGAAACCAGTTTAAAGCATGCTTCCCTATTCCAGAGCTCTGGAGTTTGTTAAGCAGGATAGCATAATCAACAGTATCAAAAGCCTTTGCAAAATCTAGGAATACTGCACCAGTGAGTTGTTCTATTCCACACTGGATTTCATTGCAAACTTTTAGCAGGGTAGTTACCGTGGAGTGTTTGGGGCGAAAGCCAGATTGGAATTGTATTTAATTGGTATCACACACACACACACACACACACACACACACACACACACACACACACACACACACACACACACACACACACACACACCTCCACACACACCTCCTCACACACCTCCTCACACACCTCCTCACACACCTCCTCACACACACACACACACACACACACACACACACACACACACACACACACACACACACACACACCTCCACACACACACACACCTCCTCACACACACACACACCTCCTGTCCCCACTGCATCACAGTAAATACTAACTGGAGACAAGAACACGACCGCCCGACACGCCCCCGGATGGCGCGCTAACCAAGGCCAGGGAAAGCACCCGCTTTCCTTCAGCCTCAGCGCGCCTCCGCACGGGCTGAGTCACCATGGACTCAGCCATTAGAATTAGAATGGCTTATTTTCACGAGAGAGTCCCCGATCTGTTGTGTGCCCAGCCAGTCCTGCAATAATGCAAATACCTATTCTCTGGCTCTTTGTTGCTTGTTGATCTCCACAGTCACTTCTTGAGTTGCTCGGTGTAGTAAACTGAGTGTAGTCATTCTCAGCAGTAATAATAAAGCAGCAATCCCGGCTGCTTATTATTTCTATTTTTTTCAGCATGGGAACCACATTATTTTCAGCTTCGGGGGGACACCAGGTTTCCGAGAAACTTCCCGTTGAAGTTACCGGCATTACTTCCTGGTTTCTCCCGGGGGATTAACTGGTTTCTCCAGGGGGGGTTTAACTGGTCGTCCAATAGGAAAACAGGATGATGTTGCAGCTTCCTATTGGCTCGCAGGACTCGCACGTTTTGAACAGCCATTTTGTTTCCTTTGGAGAGGCGACACACCGGTAACTTCACCGGTAAATATCTCGGGAACCAGGGGTTCCCCAAAATCTGAAAAGAATGCAGTTCCCATGCTATCAAATAAGCAGTCGGGATTGCTGCTTTAACAGTCCCCTCTCCAGGGTAAACAAAATGGCCGTTCAAACCAATATGAAGCTGCAACATCATCCTAGTGTATGTTTTCCTATTGGACGGCCATTTAAACCCCCCCTGGAGAAACAAGGAAGTAATGCCGGTAACTTCACCGTTAAGTATGTTGAGAACCAGGGGTCCGAAGAACTGAAATAATTGTTGGAGCACCCCTGGTTCTCGTTGTTGGGTGCTCAAAATGGCGGAGTGCTGCTTTTCATTTGCAGTTAGTTGGAGACTTGCACAATGTGTATTAATATATTTATCTATACATATATTTTTTTAAAACCGCCATCATCGTTTATTTGTAAAGCACCGACATTCCCGCAGCGCTGTACAATGAGGGCAGAGAGGGGATCTATCTCTAAAAATTAGCCTGTAGTCGTGATAAAGGATAGGGAGAGGGAGCGGCTCAGTGAGTAACGACACTGACTGGCACTGAGAGTGAGAAGCAGGGGAACCTGGTTCAATTCCCGGTGTCGTTTCCTTGTGACCTTGGGCAGGCAAGTCACTTTATCTCCCTGTGCCTCAGGCACCAAAAACATAGAGTGTAAGCTCCACGGGGCAGGGACCTGTGCCTGCAAAATGTCTCTGTAAAGCGCTGCGTAAAACTAGCAGCACTATACAAGAACATGCTATTATTATTATAAGTGCACAGAGCTGCCTCTAATTTCGTCAAGCTTTGGGGACCACCACTGTTGTCTTTAGAGACGTCTGGGGGGTCTAGGAAACACTGTGTGGGAACCTGCTGTCTTGGGGAGAAAGCAGTCGTATTGTGCTGGAGTTATTTAGTCATTCACATCCAACGCTTGGTTTCACATTACATAATGTAGCTTTCTATATACTTCATTACTGGAGGCACATTCAAAGGGTTAGATCAGGGATGGGCAACTCCAGTTCTCTAGGGCCACCAACAGGTCAGATTTTCAGGATATCCCTGCTTCAGCACAGGTGACTCAGTCAAAGACTGAGCCACAGATTTAGCAACCTGTGCTGAAACAGGGACTGATTGAACCACCTGTGCTGAAACAGGGGTATCCTGAAAACCTGACCTGTTTTGGTGGCCCTTAAGGACTGGATTTGGCCCCCCAGCTGTATTGGCTTCCTTACTGCCACAGTTCACTCACATACAAATATACCTTTGCAAGTCAGTCCTGTATCTGAAGCGCTACACGTAGCAGTCTGCGCCTCTCACGATAATATAATGAGATATTCAATATTTGACTCAATCTAGTACTTATGGGGTTAATGTGGCCACAGTTAAACATACGAAGGATGTCTCCGACTGCGGTGCGTCAACTGTGCTGAAGCAGGGATATCCTGAAAACATGGCCTGTTGGAGTTGGCCACCCTTGGTTAGATAGTATTGCCTCTCGGGCCTTCCCGGAGGTGAAGGGATGGATGAGCTCGGCCTTGGCAGTAAATCTCCTTTTTCTTTCAGAGAATGTCCACGCTGTTTCCATCCCTGTTCCCACAAGTGACCGAGTCCCTGTGGTTTAATTTGGACCGACCATGTGTGGATGAGAATGAGCTGCAGCAGCAAGAGCAGCAGCATCAGGCCTGGGTGAGGCAGCGTAAACCCCCTCGTGTGTTCAGGGACAGGTAGTGTTCCCAACCCCTATTCCCTAACCCTAGGACATGCACGCCTTGCCAGTCCTTCCAATCGCAACATGTCTGCTCCCATACTGCAGCCACCGCAGCTGCAAATATTACCAGGGCCACCGCGCAACCGGTCCTTCATCAAATGCTTCACTAATCCCCTAGCACGTGCACAATGTAACCCTTTCACTGCCAGAAAATGGGTCGCAGGCAGCAAAAGGGTTAAAAAAAACAGTAACAAGATCTCCCCTGTGACCCTGGGCAGTTGTCTGCCCTATCTCCAATACTTAATGTATATTTTCTCTCTGACGGGGTTATTTATTGGCTTCATTGGTAGTTTCCATATGATGGTTTCCCCGATCGGCACTATCACAGTTTAATGAATAACCGTCTTGGTCTCACAACTTGCCCTGCATCGGGGGCTCCTTTTCCCCGCTTCCCCCCTGTGTTGGGCGCTCCTTATCCCCGCTTCCCCCTTGTTGGGCGCTCCTTATCTCCGCTTCCCCCCGCACTACGGGCGTTCTTTATCCCAGTCTCCCCCCTCCCCCGTGCGTCGGGGGCTCCTTATCCCTGCTTCCGCCCCCATCCCCCCCCCCACCCCGCGCGTGGGACACTCCTTATTCCCGCACCCCCCTACCGCATCAGGCGCTCCTTAGCCCCGCTCTGCCCCCCCCCCCCCCCCCCGCACGTCGGTAGCTCCTTGTGTCCGCGTCTGACACACATGCCTTTGCGCTAAACCATGATACCCAATCATAATCTATACTTCTGTTTTCTTGGATGCCAAACCTAAACGGGAATGTTTCCCTTTGCAGCTCCAGAGCATAGCGGAAAAAGACAACAATTTGGTTTCTATCGGCAAACCCGCCAATGAGGTATGAGAGCAGGTCCCTGCTTCCCCGCAATGTCTCTTGTTCTGCTAATAATGTATTTAGAGGATGTGTAGACACTAGGTGTGAGAGACTGACCCCTGTCCTGTTGTATAAACAGTCTGCCACGCTGCACTGGGCTTTACAAAGTGCAATACAAATACTCTTGCCAGTACAGGGGTGGCCAACTCCAGCCCTCAAGGGCCACCAACAGGTCAGGTTTTTGGGATATCCCAGCTTCAGCACAGGTGGCTCAGTCGAAGACACCTGTGCTGAAGCAGGGACCAATTGAGCCACCTGCGCTGAGGCAGGGATATCCTCAAAACCTGAACTGTTGGTGGCCCTTGAGGACAGGAGTTGGCCAACCTTACACCAGTACTTGCAATCTCTCCCTTCCCATCAAGAAGGTTTCACATTTTGACCACCAGGCTCCCACGCCCCGTGGCACCGGCAACGTAACTTCATTGGTTCCGTAAGCACATGATGGGAGTGAATGAGCGCACAGGCAGTTAAAAGGCAGTAGGCTTTTGGGCACTTTTGGCGAATGTGTGCCGATATTAATTTGTTTCTTGTTATCCCCAATGCCGAGTGACCAAAAATACTTCCTAAAAACAGATCTGCGGGTAAAAGTCTGAGAGCATTGCGGGCTGTATAAGCTCAGAGTGCCTCTGGTTATCCGCGTGCCTGAGGACACTGCTTCACTCTCTGCGAGTTACACAAAGTGCATGTATGTTGGGTGTCCGCTGACTGCAAAACCCCAAGCCTAGCGTCGCAGAAACTGGACGGCTCCCCTGCATTGCTCTTAAAGCAAAAACAATTCCCTCTGTTCATCATGAGAAATAAATGTTTCCCTTTTACCCTGGAGATGTCCTCTCCCATTGCTGCTGTATTGGGGGGCGTTGTCACCATTTCTTTAATTCGGTAGTTTCAGCAGGAGATCTAATTTTCTGAGGGAAATTAACACTTTATTACATGGTTTCAGATTGGTAGATTAGATTTGGGGGGAAAAAAAGATTTTATTTGCACTGACTTCGACCTTTTATTACATTTTAATTGGTTGAGACACTTATCCTATAGTTAGATTGATCCAGAAAAAGTTCACACAAGGATGGGAGCGACGGGATGAGGAGGATGTTACGGTGATGGAAGTAGTGTAGGTGAAAATGGTGAAGTGCAGACGTGGCAGGGGGGGGGGGGATGGGTTAAGTGCCCCAGGGGGGGAGAGAGAGGAAGGGGTGAAGTGCCCGGGAGGGGGGGGGGGGGGGGAGTGGAAGACGGGAAGAGAGAGAGGAAGGGGTGAAGTTGTAGGGATCACAGCTTGAAGGTGTGCCAGGCTATAGCACTGCTTAGTACATTTGCTCCTAAAGTCTGTAGACTGCCACATTCCCAACACCACTAGCATGGGAAGCCTTAAGGTGCCAAATGTGCAATCCCATGGTGTCCCAGCCCCATAACTGCTCTCCTTGGATCTCCAGACTTACGACGAGGAGGAAGAGGAAGACGATGAGGATGACGAAGACAGCGAGGAAGACTCCGAGGACGATGAGGACATGCAGGACATGGACGAGATGAACGATTACAACGAGTCTCCAGATGACGGGGAGATCGAGGTGAGCTGAGAACCTCAAGGCCTCTTCTCCCAGAAGCCTCCAGTGATGGTCCGGTGCCGTGTACTCAGTGACGCGGAAACAAGGGGTTTTAACCCTTTCAACGCTGCACTTTGACAGCCTTTCTATTGTCGTGGCCCAGTGCAGAGTAACCTGTGCTGTGAGGGCAGCAGTCCAGGGGGAACTAATTCAGTCACCTGGATCCATATAAATGAGTGTAAGGAACCCCAAATGAAAATGTTGCAAGAATAAAGAACCGCAACGTGTTATGTACAGGCAGTCCTCGGTTATCCGACACAATGCGTTACTCAAAATGGCGTCGGATAGCGAAACGTTGTAAAGCGAAACACGTTTTCCCATAGGAACACTGTTTAAATGAAAGGTTCCGTTCCTGAAGGCATTTTTAACACTAAAATACACCAAATATTTTACGCAGGCAATAAGATATGCAGCACACACACATATAGTGTATATACTGTATTATATATATACATATAATATATAATATATATATGATATACACATAAACAACTTTGCAAAGCGTCGTAAGAGCGTTGGATAAGCCGTTTTGGCGGTGTAAAAATGAACACAGGTACGCATTGCATAGCGCTGGATAAGCCATTTGTTGTAAAACGAGGACTGCCTGTATAGTAACATGAACGTTTGAACATGCCAGAAACGGAAGGGAAAGAAACCCCTTTTCCCCACGTGCGTCTGCTTACGCTGAAGCTGAATTCATCAAAAGTGAATGGATCTTTTTACAGAGATGCCCGAGGGGTCGGCGCGGCACTGCGACGGGGTTAACCAGCTACATGTAATTATATCCTGGGATAGGCCGTCGACTAACGACAGCCCAGTCATTTCAGTACATCATGAACATTTATTTAAAGATTATCGATACATCTTAATGTTTGAAAGAGACAATCCAAGCGGCTGTTTTTCTTTTCTTTCAATGTTAGTTTATATTTTTCCATTGAATTAGGGGATCTTCGGAGCCGAGCTCCATTCGTTTCCGCCCCAGGGTGCCCCTGCTTCTCTAGATATTTACCTCTGTAGCCGGTAGCTGCTCCAGCTCGCTAGCTGGGTTCTTTTCAACGCTCCAGCGTCCGGCGATCCAATAGGAAGCCGTGATGTCATCGGAGCGAGGGCTTTAAAGATCGGGGGGCTTTAAAGTTGCTGAGATACTGGCACTCCCTTCGGAGGTATTTATCTCTGGGAAGCAGGGGGTTCCCGGAGCTAAAGTGTGTGCGTGCGTGCGTTTTCTAATTGCTCGTACTTCAAAGATCTCCGTAATGAAGATTCTTACCGTGGTGCAATTCTGTACTTAGATTCTCCAACAATATGCACCTCCTGATGTTTCAACGGTGCGAGCGTATTTTTATTCTTCCTTCATTTCCGCAGGCTGATATGGAGGGAGCGGAACAAGATCAGGACCAGTGGATGATATAGAGGAGCCTGTCTACAGGAAACGCGCACTGATTCTGTGGCTGTGGCCTGGAAGCGAAGACCAGCGCAAGGATACCACTGCGGCTAGTCTGTCTCCAATCCCCGGGATGTTGTGTCCTTGTATTAAAGTGCAATAACAGGACAGCACTCCCGGCCTACTGCACGGCTCTGAGACCGCTCCAGGGTTACAGTCTTCTATGCTCTATGGCAAGGGGGGGGGGGCAACTCCAGTCCTCAAGGGCCACCAACAGGTCAGGTTTTTAGGATATCCTTGCTTCAGCACAGGTGGTGCAGTCTTCGATTGAGCCATGTGTGCTGAAGCAGTGATATCCTGAAAACCTGACCTGTTGGTGGCCCTTGAGGACTGGAGTTGGCCACCCCTGGTCTATTTGTTATCAGTATATTAAGTGTAACACAGAGTATTTTAATAGCCAAAAATGACTGCATGAAAAGGGGGCACAGTGTGCTAGTCCTAAACCTGCACCCACACTGTGCGTCTGCCATTGTACATGGAGCCCAGGGAAGGGGGCACAGTGTGCTAGTCCTAACTCTTCCCCCACACTGTGCGTCTGCCATTGTACATGGAAGCCAGGGAAGGGGGCACAGTGTGCTAGTCCTAAACCTGCACCCACATTGTGCGTCTGCCATTGTACAGGGAGATCAGGGAAGGGGGCACAGTGTGCTAGTACTAAACCTGCACCCACACTGTGCGTCTGCCATTGTACAGGGAGACCAGGGAAGGGGGCACAGTGTGCTAGTCCTAAACCTGCACCCACACTGCGTCTGCCATTGTACAGTACATGGAAACCAGGGCTTGTTTGGCGTTTTTAATACTGAGCACTTTGAACTTCTTTATCGCGTTTGGAAATATGTTGCTTAATTTTCCAGAAATAAAGATGAGCTTCAATCCAGAAAACCGCTCTGGCATTATGCGGCATGCGGGGCTCAATCTTTCCTCTCCGCTCAAATAATGTGGGTGTGTTGCAAGAGGTTTTTAGCCATGAATCCGCTTATTTCTTTCACCCCCTTTCTGACCGTGTTGACAATTTGGATTATAACCTTATTCCAGAGGTGGCCAACGTCAGTCCTCAAGGGTCACCAACTGGCCAGGAGTTGGGGATATCCCTGCTTCAGCACAGGTGGCTCAATCAGTGGCTGTGCCACTGATTGAGCCACCTGTGCTGAAGCAGGGATATCCCCAACACCTGGCCAGTTGGTGACCCTTGAGGACTGAAGTTGGCCACACCTGCCCCTTTTGTTCCTAGTGGTACATGATGGTGGATTCCTTCATATCCGCATCGGCCTTCCTTTTGACGTACACGCATCGGGGTAATTTGGCACGTTAAACCTTAAACTGACAGTTGTGTCAATTTGTACTCGCGCGGTTTCCCTGCGCATTTACAGGGCAGGACTGCGCGCTCGTTGTCCTTGGAAATATAAGATTCGTATGGGGAAAGCTTCCTTATCAGTGTTATTTGAGAATGCTGTCGGCGGCAGTAATATGGGGGTAAGGGCCTGCACAGCTGCTGCAGTAATATGGGGGTAAGGGCCTGCACAGCGGCTGCAGTAATATGGGGGTAAGGGCCTGCACAGCTGCTGCAGTAATATGGGGGTAAGGGCCTGCACAGCTGCTGCAGTAATATGGGGGTAAGGGCCTGCACAGCTGCTGCAGTAATATGGGGGTAAGGGCCTGCACAGCTGCTGCAGTAATATGGGGGTAAGGGCCTGCACAGCTGCTGCAGTAATATGGGGGTAAGGGCCTGCACAGCTGCTGCAGTAATATGGGGGTAAGGGCCTGCACAGCGGCTGCAGTAATATGGGGGTAAGGGCCTGCACAGCTGCTGCAGTAATATGGGGGTAAGGGCCTGCACAGCTGCTGCAGTAATATGGGGGTAAGGGCCTGCACAGCTGCTGCAGTAATATGGGGGTAAGGGCCTGCACAGCTGCTGCAGTAATATGGGGGTAAGGGCCTGCACAGCGGCTGCAGTAATATGGGGGTAAGGGCCTGCACAGCGGCGGCAGTAATAATATGGGGGTAAGGGCCTGCACAGCTGCTGCAGTAATATGGGGGTACGGGCCTGCACAGCTGCTGCAGTAATATGGGGGTAAGGGCCTACACAGCGGCTGCAGTAATATGGGGGTACGGGCCTGCACAGCTGCTGCAGTAATATGGGGGTAAGGGCCTGCACAGCTGCTGCAGTAATATGGGGGTAAGGGCCTGCACAGCTGCTGCAGTAATATGGGGGTAAGGGCCTGCACAGTGGCTGCAGTAATATGGGGGTAAGGGCCTGCACAGCTGCTGCAGTGATATGGGGGTAAGGGCCTGCACAGCTGCTGCAGTAATATGGGGGTAAGGGCCTACACAGTGGCTGCAGTAATATGGGGGTAAGGGCCTGCACAGCTGCTGCAGTAATATGGGGGTAAGGGCCTGCACAGCGGCTGCAGTAATATGGGGGTACGGGCCTACACAGTGGCTGCAGTAATATGGGGGTAAGGGCCTGCGCAGCTGCTGCAGTAATATGGGGGTAAGGGCCTGCACAGCTGCTGCAGTAATATGGGGGTAAGGGCCTGCACAGTGGCTGCAGTAATATGGGGGTAAGGGCCTGCACAGCTGCTGCAGTAATATGGGGGTAAGGGCCTGCACAGCTGCTGCAGTAATATGGGGGTAAGGGCCTGCACAGCTGCTGCAGTAATATGGGGGTAAGGGCCTGCACAGCTGCTGCAGTAATATGGGGGTAAGGGCCTACACAGTGGCTGCAGTAATATGGGGGTAAGGGCCTGCACAGCTGCTGCAGTAATATGGGGGTAAGGGCCTGCGCAGCTGCTGCAGTAATATGGGGGTAAGGGCCTGCACAGCTGCTGCAGTAATATGGGGGTAAGGGCCTGCACAGCTGCTGCAGTAATATGGGGGTAAGGGCCTGCACAGCTGCTGCAGTAATATGGGGGTAAGGGCCTGCACAGCTGCTGCAGTAATAT
Organism: Ascaphus truei; assembly: GCF_040206685.1. Classification (NCBI taxonomy): domain Eukaryota; kingdom Metazoa; phylum Chordata; class Amphibia; order Anura; family Ascaphidae; genus Ascaphus; species Ascaphus truei. The sequence goes on from NC_134484.1 coordinate 465,563,948, forward strand.
GGGGGTAAGGGCCTGCACAGCTGCTGCAGTAATATGGGGGTAAGGGCCTGCACAGCGGCTGCAGTAATATGGGGGTATGGGCCTGCACAGCTGCTGCAGTAATATGGGGGTAAGGGCCTGCACAGCTGCTGCAGTAATATGGGGGTAAGGGCCTGCACAGCTGCTGCAGTAATATGGGGGTAAGGGCCTGCACAGCTGCTGCAGTAATATGGGGGTAAGGGCCTGCACAGCTGCTGCAGTAATATGGGGGTAAGGGCCTGCACAGCGGCTGCAGTAATATGGGGGTATGGGCCTGCACAGCTGCTGCAGTAATATGGGGGTAAGGGCCTGCACAGCTGCTGCAGTAATATGGGGGTAAGGGCCTGCACAGCTGCTGCAGTAATATGGGGGTAAGGGCCTACACAGCGGCTGCAGTAATATGGGGGTACGGGCCTGCACAGCTGCTGCAGTAATATGGGGGTAAGGGCCTGCACAGCTGCTGCAGTAATATGGGGGTAAGGGCCTGCACAGCGGCTGCAGTAATATGGGGGTAAGGGCCTGCACAGCTGCTGCAGTAATATGGGGGTAAGGGCCTGCACAGCTGCTGCAGTAATATGGGGGTAAGGGCCTGCACAGCTGCTGCAGTAATATGGGGGTAAGGGCCTGCACAGCTGCTGCAGTAATATGGGGGTAAGGGCCTGCACAGCGGCTGCAGTAATATGGGGGTAAGGGCCTGCACAGCTGCTGCAGTAATATGGGGGTAAGGGCCTGCACAGCGGCTGCAGTAATATGGGGGTAAGGGCCTGCACAGCTGCTGCAGTAATATGGGGGTAAGGGCCTGCACAGCTGCTGCAGTAATATGGGGGTAAGGGCCTGCACAGCGGCTGCAGTAATATGGGGGTAAGGGCCTGCACAGCTGCTGCAGTAATATGGGGGTAAGGGCCTGCACAGCTGCTGCAGTAATATGGGGGTAAGGGCCTGCACAGCTGCTGTTTTGTCTACAATAAACTTGTTATTTTTATGTATTATGGTGCTAAGAGTCCTTTGTGTCCATGTTCGCTCCCCTTTTGTCCTGGCTATAACCTGGTGGTAGATGTAAAGATGAGCAGAAGTCCCCCAAACTTAGCATTGCTCTCCTGGTTCTGGTATAATGTACTGTTGTTTGCCACTGAGCAATGCATTGCTGGTTCCCCCAGCAATAAAGGCGTTAATACAACACTATAGCTCTCCATTCCAATGCACTCAGCCAAGGGAGACCAACTCCAGTCCTCAAGGGCCACTAACAGGTCAGGTTTTCCGAATATCCCTGCTTCAGCACAGGTGGGGCAGTTGAAGATTGAGCCACTGATTGAGCCACCTGTGCTGAAGCAGGGATATCCTGAAAACCTGACCTGTTGGTGGCCCTTGAGGACGGGAGTTGGTAAATGCTGCACTCGGCATTTCTGATTCCGAAGGATTCACACAGCCACCGCTGATCCTTTTTATCTTTGCAACGCATTGTTAGGCCTCGTCCAGGGTGGTGCTGGACGGGCGCGCGCTCAGGCTGGACACGTTGCAACAATGCACGTGGCCTGCGTGAGCGGGCGCGCGCACCTGCTCAGCACTCAGCCGCTTGCCGAGCAAGCAAAATTGATTTTGCTGCTCGCAAGGGCGTAACGTGAGCGGTTCGCCCAATGAGGGCGAACCAACTCCGTGACGTCGGGGACGCGCGAGCACCTAGCGCCCGTTCCCTACCTGGACGAGGCCTTAGCCGATGGCCTTCAACAGTGTTACCGTGTCCCATGATGCAATTTACATAAATGTATGCAGTGAAACCACATCCCTAAGCAGAATGTGAAGGCGCACGAGCTTCAGACGTACTGGATGTGATTGGCAAATAGATGGAGGTTGCAACGTCAAGAAGACCAAAGCGCTGTTTTTATCGAGAGTAAAAAAAACTACAGAAATGAATGATTTAAACCAATATATAGTTCTCTTTCCAATGTAACTAGATCATTGTAACCGTACATTTTTCTATTTATCAAGGAATAAACCTTTTATTGCAAGCGTTCCCTATATTTTACATTCACCTTGATATATTGTGTATAGGATTAAATTAGGAATGGATGAGTGGCAAAATGATTTGTTACTAAGCGTGGCGGGTCAGATATTTGGCTTACTGACTGCTAAATCTTCATTGGTCATAAGTCTAATATCTGGCGTCTCTTTTTCCACCGCTTCCTGCGTGCTTTGCTCTCGCGTTATGTTGATGCTGTGATCGCTGCCCCTTTGTGATGTCGCAATGCACCAGAGGCAGTGGCGGATTAAAAATGTTGCCGCCCATAGACACTTACCGCTGTGCCGCCACCAACTTCAGCGTTGTGGCGTCACGTGGTGACGCGTTTCCATGCCAACGTGATGCCATGGGTGGCACGAAGGAGTAGGTAAGAGGCCTTTACAGCGGCCCTACGCTGTACCCCGGCAATCTGGGGAAGAGAACGGAAACTCTGTAAGCTGCCCCCCAATTTTGCTGCACTAAGTTCCCCGGCCTAATGGGAGATCTGCCACTGATCACAGATGATGGCCAGCACAGCAGGCCCACCTGGTCAGTTGGGTAGGTTGGTCAGTTGGGTAGGTTGGCCAGTTATAACGTACGTCTGTCCTGCCCGCACTGGTTACACTGAAAACAGACAAAACCTTCCTGTGCGATGCACGGAGTGGGATCCACAGAATGAGGGCAGTGCAGGCGTCTGTGTGAATCCTCTTGATGAAGAAGCGCGTATGAGCTGCTCCGTTAGAAGTGCAATGTACGCTTTTTTGCCCACAGGAAGGTATACATTCCAGATTGGGTTGTCTCCTCTCCTTTGTAAGGAATGTGATAGGCAGGAATGAGACGATATGACAAGAAGAACAACAGTGAGGCAACACGATCTGCAGATGGCATAACAGGATCTGTCGCTTGCAAACTAAAGCGGTCTGTGTGTGTTCACATTAGGAGTAGTGTTACCAGCAGTACTAAAATAATGTCACAGTACTAAACATGATTACTGAGGCACAAGTCCTAACCTTACACAGCTTAAACCCTATATTGTTGGCAGTCTGGGGCAAGCTGAGATAAAGGGGTTTGTCGAACACTGAATATATATATATATATATATATATATAAGGCATTCGTTTGGGGGCTACATTTTTGGGGGTCCTAAATTAATTATAGTGGATTTTTTATGTAGCAGGGTTCCCCCTGGGCCCCATTACCTCTGTTTAGCAGGGGGGACCTCCGCAGCATGCCGGGGAGAGGCAGGTTGTGCTGCGGAGGGTGGTCTGGCGATTGAGTCGCCGGGGGCTCCCTGCGGCATCTGTAGCAAGTCGCCACCATCTTCTATGTGGTCGCGCATGCGCAGAAGGGTACCGATATTCTGGCGGCCATGTTGGGATTGGCGCGTGTTCTTTGCGCATGCGCAGTGTAGTGTAGAGGAGATTTGCCAATACTACATCACTGGGACTCTCTTCATAACACTTCTAGCCCCGTGGGATTTGACTTGCTGGATATCGGTGACGTCATTGAAGCGGGTCTCAGGCAAGATTCATCTGACGGTGGGGTATGCCTGGAGGATTTATGGTGCCTACGTGAGAGAGGCCACCTACCTGTAGATGACAACATCGCTCCCTACCTGTTGACCGGTAACCCATGCCTTAACCCATGATGTGCCTGTGATTATCTATCCTGATGTACGTAGAATACTCACCTGTTTTCAGCTTTTATTTTTACTAAAAACACACTTCACTATGAGCGTTTTTTGCGCTGTGTCTTTCTTGTTTTTTTTTCTCTTGCGGTGTAGTCGCGCATGCGCAGAGAGGAGCTGCAGGGCAGGCCTTATCAGGAAGGTTTTGCAGGGACTACAAGTTCCATCATGCACAGCGTGCAGGCGCTCGGCAGCCATTGCCAAGTTGCGCATGCGCAGGAGATACTCCGAGCTGGGACTACATATCCCATGAGCCTCGGGAGCGATCACATGTGTGCAAGTGGCCAATAGGATTGCCAGAATTCTCTGCTGACAGGATATAGATATTGCACACTCAGACCACCCTAGTCAGTCAGAGATGGGACAGGATAAGGGTTAGGGTGTGCATGTGGAGGGAAATTGTGTATAAACTTATCAAAATGTGGCGCTCAGTGTATGTGGTTTAAATCAACATCAAATAAACCCACAGTGTTATAATAAATAAGAAAATAAACAGTGATACTTATACAACCACGTGTATTCAATGCTGCTGTGACTTGATGCAGGACTGCTCTTTCAATCCTCGTAGACAAGTGAAGGGTGAAAATCATCAAGAAGCGCAAATCATGTGGAAAATAAAAGAAGACAACAAACTTATGGTGCAGTATTGTGTGAATTCTGTGTAATAAATGGCTTTAGTTAGGTGCTCAGAATACTCACAAACGTGAGAGGTATGCAGGCATATAAAGGTATCTTTAACCCATGGGATGAGGCCAAATGGTAGGATAGGAACCGCACTGCTAGTCAGGTACACTGTAGCGCTCTGGTACACTTTAACCAGCGGCCCCTTAGAAATAAAATGAACCGGACATAGTGCAGACTGTACATAGAATATTTATAAAAACAAGCAAAATCCAATCAACTCACATGGTGATGGAAAGAAACAAGCGTGTAGATCACAAAGTGGATCTCTGCAAGACCGGGAGAGTGGTATCTCTGCTGTTCCTCTGTTCAGGTATGCGTGTCACGGATGCGTCTCACCGAGGACCGGAAGTGACGTCATCCGCTCTCAGAGGCTCCGGTTTCGTCTCAGGACATCACTCTACGCGTTTCACCTTGTAGGTTTCTTCAGGAGTGATTTTCCATAGTGTGTGAGCAACTTATATACTCTAATCTCTACTCTCATAGGTGGGGAGTGAATTGGATAATAGAGCACATTTAATTGAGATGACCAAATGCTGCTGATGTAGACAATTAGTATATCTAGATAAAGGCAATCAATATATCTAAATAGATGCAGGTAATGCAGGTTAAAACATTTAATATATCTAAATGAGCGCTTGATTAGAAACATGTTTATACATAAAATAAAAAATGGCATTAGATAGCCATTGGTGGATAGCCTAAGCTATAGGCAAAGTTAAATCTGTTGCATCTGACATATGCACAGACCCAAAAAACCTAAGGATATGATAACATTTATTACTATCCGTAAAAAGACTAAAATAAATAAAATACATAAAATATATTGACGCAAATTAAGTAGAAAGAACAAAATCTAATGGAAAGAACAAAGATGAAACATAATTAATGGATGAGACAGAAACCATAATAATAATGATGTTTATATATGTTATAAAAATGGTTTAAGATCAAAATCCAAATTTAAACCTGAGGGTGCTAATGTATTTAGCTCAAACATCCAAAATGATTCCCTTTTAAGAAGGGCTGTGTTCCTATTGCCACCTCTCCAATGGGGCATAACTTGCTCAATCGCTTTGAATGTTAACCCTTTAGGGTCTGAGTTGTGCATCAATAAAAAGTGATTAGAAACACTGTGTGTTGTTAATTTCCTTTTGATATTGCTAATGTGTTCTAATATTCTAGTTCTAAGGGGGGCGGATAGTTTTGCCATATATCATATATCATATATCTTATTGAATGCACATGTGGGTTACAGTATATTGGCAAAACTATCCGCCCCCTTAGAACTAGAATATTAGAACACATTAGCAATATCAAAAGGAAATTAACAACACACAGTAACATTCAAAGCGATTGAGCAAGTTAATCCCCATTGGAGAGGTGGCAATAGGAACACAGCCCTTCTTAAAAGGGAATCATTTTGGATGTTTGAGCTAAATACATTAGCACCCTCAGGTTTAAATTTGGATTTTGATCTTAAACCATTTTTATAACATATATAAACATCATTATTATTATGGTTTCTGTCTCATCCATTAATTATGTTTCATCTTTGTTCTTTCCATTAGATTTTGTTCTTTCTACTTAATTTGCGTCAATATATTTTATGTATTTTAGTCTTTTTAGGGATAGTAATAAATGTTATCATATCCTTAGGTTTTTTGGGTCTGTGCATATGTCAGATGCAACAGATTTAACTTTGCCTATAGCTTAGGCTATCCACCAATGGCTATCTAATGCCATTTTTTATTTTATGTATAAACATATTTCTAATCAAGCGCTCATTTACATATATTAAATGTTTTAACCTGCATTACCTGCATCTATTTAGATATATTGATTGCCTTTATCTAGATATACTAATTGTCTACATCAGCAGCATTTGGTCATCTCAATTAAATGTGCTCTATTATCCAATTCACTCCCCACCTATGAGAGTAGAGATTAGAGTATATAAGTTGCTCACACACTATGGAAAATCACTCCTGAAGAAACCTACAAGGTGAAACGCGTAGAGTGATGTCCTGAGACGAAACCGGAGCCTCTGAGAGCGGATGACGTCACTTCCGGTCCTCGGTGAGACGCATCCGTGACACGCATACCTGAACAGAGGAACAGCAGAGATACCACTCTCCCGGTCTTGCAGAGATCCACTTTGTGATCTACACGCTTGTTTCTTTCCATCACCATGTGAGTTGATTGGATTTTGCTTGTTTTTATAAATATTCTATGTACAGTCTGCACTATGTACGGTTCATTTTATTTCTAAGGGGCCGCTGGTTAAAGTGTACCAGAGCGCTACAGTGTACCTGACTAGCAGTGCGGTTCCTATCCTACCATTTGGCCTCATCCCATGGGTTAAAGATACCTTTATATGCCTGCATACCTCTCACGTTTGTGAGTATTCTGAGCACCTAACTAAAGCCATTTATTACACAGAATTCACACAATACTGCACCATAAGTTTGTTGTCTTCTTTTATTTTCCACATGATTTGCGCTTCTTGATGATTTTCACCCTGTGCATGTGGAGGGAGCCAGTGGCCCTTGCACTAAGCCAGAGATCCTCCCTTAGGCCCCAATTCTCCTCAGCTAGTGGTTGCTGCAGGGGCTGGCTCATAGGATAGGGACACGGCCCTGTAGAACCAGCAGAAGTGAGGGTCACAGTCAGGAAGCGTTGTCATTCTGGCCCTTGGTGGTCAGACTGGATCACCCAGCATCAGAAGTAAGAGACATTCTAAAGGAGGATCGCTCCACGCGGAAGCCAGGGGCGTGGCGGAGGCGTCGTGGATCACCCTTCTGGATCCGTGGACCCCAAGTACAGCCTTTGCGCACCCGGGTGTGGACACACCCGGCAAGTACCTCACCACAACACGTGCACCAACCAACAACTGAAATTAGTGGGCAGCGCTGTCTCACACTTGGGTGGGTCTGGGACATGGTGTGGGGGTTATGGCAAATGCGAGGCCTAGTGTTACAGGGTGACACCACTGTTATAATTGTTATGTATATAGTAAACTGTTTAACCATAACCTTGTGTATTGGTTACTGTATGTGGGTCCTGTATCAGGAGTTACTCTACACTCTAGAATCCTGCACAGGTGGAGGCGCTACGAGCATCTTTCCAGGATACACCCCAGGCTCCCAGCAGCAGAGGCTAAGGCCTCCTGTGAGCCACAGGTATTGCACCACACACACATTAGTAATACATGTAGATCTCCCAGTATTGGTCCCTATATGAGATTGGGGGGTGGGGGGATACTGTGTTACATTTATTATTATTATTATTATTTAGGAGCAGCTCAGTGAGTCAAGACTGACTGTAAACAACGAGTGTGAATCAGAGGAACCTGGTTCAATTCCGGGTATCGGCTCCTTGTGACTTTGGGCAAGTCACGTTATCTCCCTGTGCCTCAGGCACTAAACACATAGAGTGTAAGCTCTGCGGGGCAGGGACGGTGTCTGTAACAATCCTATGTGCTGCGTACCCCGCGCTGTGCTGTCATTGTGACGCGCTTTGTGTCCCATTGGGAGAAAAGCGATATATGAAATAGAGTTGTTATTATTATTTCGTTTACTCCGCACTTTACAAAAGAGACAATGCAGGGAATTATAATACAACAAGATCACACTGCAGGAATGAGATTAGTTTTGGTGCTGGGACCTTTGTCCCAGTTTTTCACGCCCACACTCTCCTCCTCCCACCCCATGTGAGAGGGCGGGGTGCTGCCCAGCAGACAGGAAGGAGAAGGGAGGTGCTGCGGGTCCCAGTGTGAGGCTGCTGCAGGGAGAGGCACAAGCACGGCGCTTATACCGTCAGTGTGCTGCAGGAAGAGGCACAGCGCTTATACCGTCAGTGTGCAGCAGGGAGAGGCCCAAGCACAGCGCTTATTACACCGTCAGTGTGCTGCAGGGAGAGGCACAAGCACAGCGCTTATTACACCGTCAGTGTGCTGCAGGGAGAGGCACAAGCACAGCGCTTATTACACCGTCAGTATGCTGCAGGGAGAGGCACAAGCACAGCGCTTATTATACCGTCAGTGTGCTGCAGGGAGAGGCACAAGCACAGCGCTTATACAGTAAGTGTGCAGGGGGAGAGGCACAAGCACAGCGCTTATTATACCGTCAGTGTGCTGCAGGGAGAGGCACAGCGCTTATACAATAAGTGTGCAGCAGGTAGAGGCACAAACACAGCGCTTATTACACCGTCAGTGTACAGCAGGTAGAGGCACAAGCACAGCGCTTATTACACCGTCAGTGTGCAGCAGGGAGAGGCCCAAGCACAGCGCTTATTACACCGTCAGTGTGCAGCAGGGAGAGGCACAAGCACAGCCCTTATTATACAGTAAGTGTGCAGGGGGAGATTGGGGGGTTTAAAGCTAAGCAGCAGCATGGCGAGGGCTCAAGCACATCACGCCATGTGGGTAGCGGAGGGGGGGTAGGAGGAGCACATGGTGGGTAGCGGCGGGGGGGAGGGGGGGTAGGAGGAGCACATGGTGGGTAGCGGCGGGGGGAGGGGGGGTAGGAGGAGCACATGGTGGGTAGCGGCGGGGGGAGGGGGGGTAGGAGGAGCACATGGTGGGGAGGGGGGGTAGGAGGAGCACATGGTGGGTAGCGGCGGGGGGAGGGGGAGTAGGAGGAGCACATGGTGGGTAGCGGCGGGGGGAGGGGGGTAGGAGGAGCACATGGTGGGTAGCGGCGGGGGGAGGGGGGTAGGAGGAGCACATGGTGGGTAGCGGCGGGGGGGAGGGGGGGTAGGAGGAGCACATGGTGGGTAGCGGCGGGGGGGAGGGGGGGTAGGAGGAGCACATGGTGGGTAGCGGAGGGGGGAGGGGGGGTAGGAGGAGCACATGGTGGGTAGCGGAGGGGGGGTAGGAGGAGCACATGGTGGGTAGCGGCGGGGGGGAGGGGGGGTAGGAGGAGCACATGGTGGGTAGCGGAGGGGGGAGGGGGGGTAGGAGGAGCACATGGTGGGTAGCGGAGGGGGGGTAGGAGGAGCACATGGTGGGTAGCGGGGGGGGGGAGGAGGAGGAGCACATGGTGGGTAGCGGGGGGGGGGGAGGAGGAGGAGCACATGGTGGGTAGCGGGGGGGGGAGGAGCACATGGTGGGTAGCGGGGGGGGGGAGGAGCACATGGGTAGCGGGGGGGGGGGAGGAGCACATGGTGGGTAGCGGGGGGGGGGAGGAGGAGCACATGGTGGGTAGCGGGGGGGGGGAGGAGGAGCACATGGTGGGTAGCGGGGGGGGGGGAGGAGGAGCACATGGTGGGTAGCGGGGGGGGGGGAGGAGGAGCACATGGTGGGCAGGGGGGGAGGAGGAGATCATGGTGGGCAGGGGGGGAGGAGGAGATCATGGTGGGCAGGGGGGGAGGAGGAGATCATGGTGGGCAGGGGGGGAGGAGGAGATCATGGTGGGCAGGGGGGGAGGAGGAGATCATGGTGGGCAGGGGGGGAGGAGGAGCTCATGGTGGGCAGGGGGGGGGAGGAGGAGCTCATGGTGGGCAGGGGGGAGGAGGAGCTCATGGTGGGCAGGGGGGAGGAGGAGCTCATGGTGGGCAGGGGGAGGAGGAGCACATGGTGGGCAGGGGGGGAGGAGCAGCACATGGTGGGCAGGGGGGGAGGAGCAGCTCATGGTGGGCAGGGGGGGAGGAGGAGCACATGGTGGGCGGGGGGGGTGGGGAGGAGCACATGGTGGGCGGGGGGGTGGGGAGGAGCACATGGTGGGCGGGGGGGTGGGGAGGAGCTCATGGTGGGCAGGGGGGAGGAGGAGCACATGGTGGGCGGGGGGGTGGGGAGGAGCTCATGGTGGGCAGGGGGGAGGAGGAGCACATGGTGGGCAGGGGGGGAGGAGGAGCTCATGGTGGGCAGGGGGGGAGGAGGAGCACATGGTGGGCGGGGGGGTGGGGAGGAGCTCATGGTGGGCAGGGGGGGAGGAGGAGCACATGGTGGGCAGGGGGGGAGGAGGAGCTCATGGTGGGCAGGGGGGGAGGAGGAGCTCATGGTGGGCAGGGGGGGGAGGAGGAGCACATGGTGGGCAGGGGGGGAGGAGGAGCACATGGTGGGCAGGGGGGGAGGAGGAGCTCATGGTGGGCAGGGGGGGGAGGAGGAGCACATGGTGGGCAGCGGGGGGGTGGGGAGGAGCACATGGTTAGCAGACTCGGGCCTGCTCTGGCACTTAAGATCTCCTCTGTAAGGCGTCGTCCAAAAATTATTTTGATTTTGCTGCTCACAAGCGCGTCACATGAGAGGTTTGCCCAATGAGGGCGAACCAGCTCTTAGTTGTAGTGTGGCACCCTACACCCAGGGATCGCTCGGGGCGACAGTCACACGCTCGCTCCGACGTGAGCGCCTGCACTATAAACACAGCCTACGCCCTAAGCCGGGCACCAAAGTCCCTCAGTCAGTCCCGGCTCCTTCAGCCCTTCCCTCCTCCCCCCCCATAACCCCACCCCCCAAGCGTGTAATAAAAGCCACACCGCATAATACCCCCCCCCTGTCTAAACAAAATCACATCGAGTTGGTTAGTGACGGTATATAGATGACCGCTCAGATAGTGGGATCGTGCTGTGTAACGGGCGTTACTGTGACACTGGCTGGCTGGGGGGGGGGAGCGCAGGGTCTGTAAAAGATTTCTCTGGGGGGAGAAGGAATGTGAAACTGTATTTATGTTTCTTAACAGGTGAGAATGGAGCTGCTCCTGCGGCAGCACTGTGTGCTGGGTATAGGGTGATACGTCTGCCGTCTGCGGGGTGTGACCAGTCCTTCTATGTAAGCCCGTCTCTATTACAGGGTTTTATTGAACACCAGCATTCACAGTATCATAGTTATATATTCTCCTGTGTATAAATTTTTTTTTCCAGTGTATAAATCGTTATGATCTGCAAACATGCAGCGTGGTATACATAGAATCATGCAGGCTCATTGAGTCTCTGACCAGAAGAGCTTACACTCTATTTCACTAGCCAGGCAGGCTCCGTGATTCTCTGGGCAGAAAAGCTTACACTCTCACTATCTCAGATGCGGTGGGTTGGCCGGGGGACCCGTCTCTGCCCTATTTATTACTAATATTATAATATGGCAGTGCCCTAATCCGTACATACTGCTCATTGTCACAAAGATATAATCTGGTTACCCAACTATAAAAGTACAATATTGTAAAGCGTGTAACGCTCTATTTGGCTTTTTTAAGCTAATGTAAACATGCATAAAGCCCTTTTCTTCGAGGCCTCTGGAAGGCGTTTGCCTTAACTCCACACTTCTCTCCCCCTTCCCACCTCAGAGGGCAGTAAAGGTGATAGTGGGAGAAAGAGGGGTCTTGCCTGTGCAAACTCAGGTTGAACACTTGTATGGCAGCTCACCCTTGTACCCGTCCCAAGTCTCCGCTCACCATGTTTGGAAACTAAAACTTGGCCAAAATCCAACGCCAATAAATATTTTGTTGGTCACCCAGAAGTAGTCCTGTAAACACGCGGTTAGCATAGTGTAGGATACTCTGCCCCGTGATGGGACTGCCCCTTTAGCCTTTTTGCTGCTAGAGGAAAGGGCAAAGGGTTTAATGTCCGTGCTATCGCACCTCTTACAAATGGTAATATCGCATATTTCCTTTTAGAACAAATCGTTGATGGTTTTGCCCCTCTGAGGATACGGATACACCGCACAAGGTATGTAAGTTGCCCCTGCCCCTCTCCTGTTGCCCCAGACCTCCCATGCAAGTCTTCCAGCATGGCCGGGCTTCTGGTGGCCCTGTCCATTCCTGTAGATCTTGCCAGATCAGCAGTGAGACGGTTTGAGGCTTCCTCCTGCCCCTCCGGGGGGAGGTTATAGAAATCTCACACATTGATACTCGTTCTGTCTTTCTGTGCGCGTGTGCAGCGTTGTACACATAGAACCGGGCAGGCTCTGTGATTCTCTGGGCAGAAGAGCTTACGCTCTTTCACTATCTCAGATACGGTGGGTTGGCCGGGGGAACCCGTCCTAATTATTGATCTGATATCTGCCCTATTTATTACTAATATTATAATAAGGCAATGCCCTAATCCGTACATACTCCTCATTGGCACAGTCATATCCCCACCCCCTACACCTTATTAGAGAGCAATGAAGGTAACAGTGGGGGTAGGAGGGGTATTACCTGTGCAAACTCTTGTTGAACACTCGTATCGCATAAAAGGGAACAGACATGAAGCATCAAACCCGTCCCAAGTCTCAGCTCACCAGGTTTGGAAACAAAAACTTCACCAAAATCTGACACGAACACAATATTTAAACTTATTGGTCACCCAGAAGTAATCCTGTAAACACGCGGTTAGCATAGTGTAGGATACTCTGCCCCGTGATGGGACTGCCCCTTTAGCCTTTTTGCTGCCCAAGGAAAGGGTAAAAGGTTTAATATTCGTGCTATCGCACCTCTTACAAATGGTAATATCGCATATTTCCTTTTAGAACAAATCGTTGATGGTTTTGCCCCACTGAGGATGCGGACGCACAGCACAAGGTATGTAAGTTGCCCCTGCCCCTCTCCTGTTGCCCGGACCTCCCATGCAAGTCTTCCAGCATGGCTGGGCTTGTGGTGGCCCTGTCCATTCCTGTAGATCTTGCCAGATGAGCAGTGAGACGGTTTGAGGCTTCCTCCTGCCCCTCCGGGGGGAGGTTATAGAAATCTCACACATTGATACCACGAGTTAGGCTAAAGTGACTTCAGATTGCTCTGAAACTAAAGCAGCGTCTCTGCAGAGTAAATCCTGTCTTCAGGGCACTTTGTAAGACCCGTTCTACTGCAAAACCTACAGCCGGTTTCTAGTAATCCAGGTTAGCAGTTTGTCAGCCTCTGGCAAAATTCTACTAAACGGTGCTACGCTTTCGCCCGCCTTTACTCCCTTTCATATGAGTAAGAGCTGAAGCTTGGCATCCTTTTGTGGGTCTGGGCCTGTGGTGCCTTTTTATGGACGCACAGGCGTGCTTTGTACACGTAGCTTCCCATGACCTTACAGGTCTCTTCTATACATGCTAAGAAGACACGTGGGATCTGGGATATCTTGTACTGCTGAACCTTGTGGGTCCTTTAAAAGATGTCACAAAGAAGCTACATGTTTCATTCCCGGCTAATTCCATGGGTAGTGTGTTCTGTTTGCAGGAACAGCCTGGGAAATGGTCATTACATAAATAGCAGTTCTGTCTTTCTGTGCACATGTGCAGCGTTGTACACATAGAACCGGGCAGGCTCCGTGATTCTCTGGGCAGAAGAGCTTACACTCTTTCACTATCTCAGATACGGTGGGTTGGCCGGGGGAACCCGTCCTGTGTATTGATCTGATATCTGCCCTATTTATTACTAATATAATAAGGCAATGCCCTAATCCGTACATACTCCTCATTGACATAGTCATATCCCCACCCCCTACACCTTATTAGAGAGCAATGAAGGTAACAGCGGGGGTAGGAGGGGTATTACCTGTGCAAACTCTTGTTGAACACTCGTATCACACAAAAGGGAACAGACATGAAACATCAAACCCGTCCCAAGTCTCAGCTCACCAGGTTTGGAAATTAAAACTTCACCAAAATCCGACGTCAATAAATAATTTTAAATATTTTGTTGGTCACCCAGAAGTAGTCCTGTCCTGTAAACACGCTGTTAGCATAGTGTAGGATACTCTGCCCCGTGATGGGACTGCCCCTTTAGCCTTTTTGCTGCCCGAGGAAAGGGCAACGGGTTTAATGTCTGTGCTATCGCACCTCTTACAAATGGTAATATCGCATATTTCCTTTTAGAACAAATCGTTGATGGTTTTGCCCCACTGAGGATGCGGACGCACAGTACAAGGTATGTAAGTTGCCCCTGCCCCTCTCCTGTTGCCCCGGACCTCCCATGCAAGTCTTCCAGCATGGCCGGGCTTCTGGTGGCCCTGTCCATTCCTGTAGATCTTTGCCAGATCAGCAGTGAGACGGTTTGAGGCTTCCTCCTGCCCCTCCGGGGGGAGGTTATAGAAATCTCACACATTGATACTAGTTCTGTCTTTCTGTGCGTGTGTGCAGCGTTGTATACATAGAACCGGGCAGGCTCCGTGATTATCTGGGCAGAAGAGCTTACACTCTTTCACTATCTCAGATTGATCTGGTATCTGCCCTATTTATTACTAATATAATAATAAGGCAATGCCATAATCCGTACATACTCCTCAGTGACATAAAGATGCAATCTGGGTACCCAACTAAAAAACACAATATTGTACAGAATTTATCGATCTATTTGATTTTTTTTTTTTTCTACACTTATCCCCTCCCCCCGCGCGCGCCCACGCACACACCTTATCAGAGAGCAATAAAGGGAAAGAGGGGGCTTACCTGTGCAAACTCTTGTTGAACAATCTTATCGCACAAAAGGGAGCAGACATAAAACATCAAACCCGTCCCAAGTCTCCGCTCACCAGGTTTGCAAACAAAAACTTGGCCAAAATCCGACACCAATAAATCATTTAAAATATTTCGTTGGTCACCCAGAAGTAGTCCTGTAAACATGCTGTTAGCATAGTGTAGGACAGCGGTGCGCAAAGTGGGGGGCGCGACCCATGGGGGGGGGGGGGGCGGGGTTCACGGAGCCCCCGTGCGCTTCCCGAACGCACTTAAATTAAGTGCCGAGGGAGCTGCAGGGCCTCTGTAAACCTTTACTTACCTTGATTCAGCCGGCACCTGGAGATGCGGCGCCATGTGCCGTCACGTTGCTATGGCAACATGACGTCCAGACGCCGGGAATCAAGGTAAGGAGGTAGGGGGGCGCAGGGGGAAAAATTGCGCCCCCCTGGTGTAGGATACTTTGCTCTGTGATGGGACTGCCCGTTTAGCCTTTTGCCAGCAAAATAGTTTAATGTCCGTGCTATCGCACCTCTTACAAATGGTAATATCGCATATTTCCTTTTAGAACAAATCGTTGATGGTTTTGCCCCACTGAGGATGCGGACGCACAGTACAAGGTATGTAAGTTGCCCCTGCCCCTCTCCTGTTGCCCCAGACCTCCCATGCAAGTCTTCCAGCATGGCTGGGCTTCTGGTGGCCCTGTCCATTCCTGTAGATCTTGCCAGATCAGCAGTGAGACGGTTTGAGGCGTCCTCCTGCCCCTCCGGGGGGAGGTTATAGAAATCTCACACATTGATACTAGTTCTGTCTTTCTGTGCGCGTGTGCAGCGTTGTACACATAGAACCGGGCAGGCTCCGTGATTCTCTGGGCAGAAGAGCTTACACTCTTTCACTATCTCAGATACGGTGGGTTGGCCGGGGGACCCGTCTCTGCCCTATTTATTACTAATATTATAATATGGCAGTGCCCTAATCCGTACATACACCTCATTGTCACAAAGATATAACCTGGGTACCCAACTAAAAAAGTACAATATTGTAAAGCGTGTAACGCTCTATTTGGCCTTTTTAAGCTAATGTAAACATGCATAAAGCCCTTTTCTTCGAGGCCTCTGGAAGGCGTTTGCCTTAACTCCACACTTCTCTCCCCCTTCCCACCTCAGAGGGCAGTAAAGGTGATAGTGGGAGAAAGAGGGGTCTTGCCTGTGCAAACTCAGGTTGAACACTTGTACTGTACAAGGTTGAGCTGCCATACAACCTCAACCCCGTCCCAAGTCTCCGCTCACCATGTCTGGAAACTAAAACTTGGCCAAAATCCAACGCCAATAAATATTTTGTTGGTCACCCAGAAGTAATCCTGTAAACACGCTGTTAGCATAGTGTAGGATACTCTGCCCCGTGATGGGACTGCCCCTTTAGCTTTTTTTGCTGCCAGAGGAAAGGGCAAAAGGTTTAATGTCCGTGCTATCGCACCTCTTACAAATGGTAATATCCCATATTTTCTTTTAGAACAAATCCTCATGGTTTTGCCCCACTGAGGATACGGATGCACATTACAAGGTATGTAAGTTGCCCCTGCCCCTCTCCTGTTGCCCCGGACCTCCCATGCAAGTCTTCCAGCATGGCCGGGCTTCTGGTGGCCCTGTCCATTCCTGTAGATCTTGCCAGATCAGCAGTGAGACGGTTTGAGGCGTCCCCCTGCCCCTCCGGGGGGAGGTTATAGAAATCTCACACATTGATACCACGGGTTGGGCTAAAGTGACTTCAGATTGCTCTGAAACTAAAGCAGCGTCTCAGCAGAGTAAATCCTGTCTTCAGGGCACTTTGTAAGACCCGGTCTACTGCAAAACCTACAGCCGGCTTCTAGTAATCCAGGTTAGCAGTTTGTCAGCCTCTTTGGCACAATTCCACTAAACGGTGCTACGCTTTAGCCCGCCTTTACTCCCTTTCACATGAATAAGGGCTGAAGCTTCGCATCCTTTTGTGGGTCTGGGCCTGTGATGCCTTTTTATGGACGCACAGGCGTGCTTTGTACACGTAGCTTCCCATGACCTTTACAGGTCTCTTCTATACATGCTAAGAAGACACACGTGGGATCTGGGATATCTTGTACTGCTGAACCTTGTGAGTCCATTAAAAGATGTCACAAAGAAGCTACACGTTTCATTCCCAGCTAATTCCATGGGTAGTGTGTTCTGTTTGCAGGAACAGCCTGGGAAATGGTCATTACATAAATAGCAGTTCTGTCTTTCTGTGCGCGTGTGCAGCATTGTACACATAGAACCGGGCAGGCTCCGTGATTCTCTGGGCAGAAGAGCTTACACTCTTTCACTATCTCAGATACGGTGGGTTGGCCGGGGGAACCCGTCTTGTGTATTGATCTGATATCTGCCCTATTTATTACCAATATAATAAGGCAATGCCCTAATCTGTACATACTCCTCATTGACATAGTCATATCCCCACCCCCTACACCTTATTAGAGAGCAATGAAGGTAACAGTGGGGGTAGGAGGGGTCTTACCTGTGCAAACTCTTGTTGAACACTCGTATCACACAAAAGGGAACAGACATGAAACATCAAACCCGTCCCAAATCTCATCTCGCCAGGTTTGGAAATTAAAACTTCACCAAAATCCGACGCCAATAAATCATTTTAAATATTTTGTTGGTCACCCAGAAGTAGTCCTGTAAACACGCTGTTAGCATAGTGTAGGATACTTTGCCCCGTGATGGGACTGCCCCTTTAGCCTTTTTGCTGCCAGAGAAAAGGGCAAAAAGTTTAATGTCCGTGCTATCGCACCTCTTACAAATGGTAATATCCCATATTTTCTTTTAGAACAAATCGTTGATGGTTTTGCCCCACTGAGGATACGGATGCACATTACAAGGTATGTAAGTTGCCCCTGCCCCTCTCCTGTTGCCCCGGACCTCCCATGCAAGTCTTCCAGCATGGCCGGGCTTCTGGTGGCCCTGTCCATTCCTGTAGATCTTGCCAGATCAGCAGTGAGACGGTTTGAGGCTTCCTCCTGCCCCTCCGGGGGGAGGTTATAGAAATCTCACAAATTGATACTCGTTCTGTCTTTCTGTGCGCGTGTGCAGCGTTGTATACATAGAACCGGGCAGGCTCCGTGATTCTCTGGGCAGAAGAGCTTACACTCTTTCACTATCTCAGATTGATCTTTTATCTGCCCAATTTATTACTAATATAATAATAAGGCAATGCCCTAATCCGTACATACTCCTCAGTGACATAAAGATGCAATCTGGGTACCCAACTAAAAAACACAATATTGTACAGAATTTATCGATCTATTTGATTTTTTTTTTTCCTACACTTATCCCCTCCCCCCGCGCGCGCCCACGCACACAGCTTATCAGAGAGCAATAAAGGGAAAGAGGGGGCTTACCTGTGCAAACTCTTGTTGAACAATCTTATCGCACAAAAGGGAGCAGACATAAAACATCAAACCCGTCCCAAGTCTCCGCTCACCAGGTTTGCAAACAAAAACTTGGCCAAAATCCGACACCAATAAATCATTTAAAATATTTCGTTGGTCACCCAGAAGTAGTCCTGTAAACATGCTGTTAGCATAGTGTAGGACAGCGGTGCGCAAAGTGGGGGGCGCGACCCCAGGGGGGGGGGGCGGGGTTCACGGAGCCCCCGTGCGCTTCCCGAACGCACTTAAATTAAGTGCCGAGGGAGCTGCAGGGCCTCTGTAAACCTTTACTTACCTTGATTCAGCCGGCACCTGGAGATGCGGCGCCATGTGCCGTCACGTTGCTATGGCAACATGACGTCCAGACGCCGGGAATCAAGGTAAGGAGGTAGGGGGGCGCAGGGGGAAAAATTGCGCCCCCCTGGTGTAGGATACTTTGCTCTGTGATGGGACTGCCCGTTTAGCCTTTTGCCAGCAAAATAGTTTAATGTCCGTGCTATCGCACCTCTTACAAATGGTAATATCGCATATTTCCTTTTAGAACAAATCGTTGATGGTTTTGCCCCACTGAGGATGCGGACGCACAGTACAAGGTATGTAAGTTGCCCCTGCCCCTCTCCTGTTGCCCCGGACCTCCCATGCAAGTCTTCCAGCATGGCTGGGCTTCTGGTGGCCCTGTCCATTCCTGTAGATCTTGCCAGATCAGCAGTGAGACGGTTTGAGGCGTCCTCCTGCCCCTCCGGGGGGAGGTTATAGAAATCTCACACATTGATACTCGTTCTGTCTTTCTGTGCGCGTGTGCAGCGTTGTACACATAGAACCGAGCAGGCTCTGTGATTCTCTGGGCAGAAGAGCTTACACTCTTTCACTATCTCAGATACGGTGGGTTGGCCGGGGGACCCGTCTCTGCCCTATTTATTACTAATATTATAATATGGCAGTGCCCTAATCCGTACATACACCTCATTGTCACAAAGATATAACCTGGGTACCCCGACTAAAAAAGTACAATATTGTAAAGCGTGTAACGCTCTATTTGGCCTTTTTAAGCTAATGTAAACATGCATAAAGCCCTTTTCTTCGAGGCCTCTGGAAGGCGTTTGCCTTAACTCCACACTTCTCTCCCCCTTCCCACCTCAGAGGGCAGTAAAGGTGATAGTGGGAGAAAGAGGGGTCTTGCCTGTGCAAACTCAGGTTGAACACTTGTACTGTACAAGGTTGAGCTGCCATACAACCTCAAACCCGTCCCAAGTCTCCGCTCACCATGTCTGGAAACTAAAACTTGGCCAAAATCCAACGCCAATAAATATTTTGTTGGTCACCCAGAAGTAATCCTGTAAACACGCTGTTAGCATAGTGTAGGATACTTTGCCCCGTGATGGGACTGCCCCTTTAGCTTTTTTTGCTGCCAGAGGAAAGGGCAAAAGGTTTAATGTCCGTGCTATCGCACCTCTTACAAATGGTAATATCCCATATTTCCTTTTAGAACAAATCCTCATGGTTTTGCCCCACTGAGGATGTGGACGCACATTACAAGGTATGTAAGTTGCCCCTGCCCCTCTCCTGTTGCCCCGGACCTCCCATGCAAGTCTTCCAGCATGGCCGGGCTTCTGGTGGCCCTGTCCATTCCTGTAGATCTTGCCAGATCAGCAGTGAGACGGTTTGAGGCGTCCCCCTGCCCCTCCGGGGGGAGGTTATAGAAATCTCACACATTGATACCACGGGTTGGGCTAAAGTGACTTCAGATTGCTCTGAAACTAAAGCAGCGTCTCAGCAGAGTAAATCCTGTCTTCAGGGCACTTTGTAAGACCCGGTCTACTGCAAAACCTACAGCCGGCTTCTAGTAATCCAGGTTAGCAGTTTGTCAGCCTCTTTGGCACAATTCCACTAAACGGTGCTACGCTTTAGCCCGCCTTTACTCCCTTTCACATGAATACGGGCTGAAGCTTCGCATCCTTTTGTGGGTCTGGGCCTGTGATGCCTTTTTATGGACGCACAGGCGTGCTTTGTACACGTAGCTTCCCATGACCTTTACAGGTCTCTTCTATACATGCTAAGAAGACATACGTGGGATCTGGGATATCTTGTACTGCTGAACCTTGTGAGTCCATTAAAAGATGTCACAAAGAAGCTACACGTTTCATTACCAGCTAATTCCATGGGTAGTGTGTTCTGTTTGCAGGAACAGCCTGGGAAATGGTCATTACATAAATAGCAGTTCTGTCTTTCTGTGCGCGTGTGCAGCATTGTACACATAGAACCGGGCAGGCTCCGTGATTCTCTGGGCAGAAGAGCTTACACTCTTTCACTATCTCAGATACGGTGGGTTGGCCGGGGGAACCCGTCTTGTGTATTGATCTGATATCTGCCCTATTTATTACCAATATAATAAGGCAATGCCCTAATCTGTACATACTCCTCATTGACATAGTCATATCCCCACCCCCTACACCTTATTAGAGAGCAATGAAGGTAACAGTGGGGGTAGGAGGGGTCTTACCTGTGCAAACTCTTGTTGAACACTCGTATCACACAAAAGGGAACAGACATGAAACATCAAACCCGTCCCAAATCTCATCTCGCCAGGTTTGGAAATTAAAACTTCACCAAAATCCGACGCCAATAAATCATTTTAAATATTTTGTTGGTCACCCAGAAGTAGTCCTGTAAACACGCTGTTAGCATAGTGTAGGATACTTTGCCCCGTGATGGGACTGCCCCTTTAGCCTTTTTGCTGCCAGAGAAAAGGGCAAAAAGTTTAATGTCTGTGCTATCGCACCTCTTACAAATGGTAATATCCCATATTTTCTTTTAGAACAAATCGTTGATGGTTTTGCCCCACTGAGGATATGGATACACAGATGCCGAAGGTGTGTAAGTTGCCCCTGCCCCTCTCCTGTTGCCCCGGACCTCCCATGCAAGTCTTCCAGCATGGCCGGGCTTCTGGTGGCCCTGTCCATTCCTGTAGATCTTGCCAGATCAGCAGTGAGACGGTTTGAGGCTTCCTCCTGCCCCTCCGGGGGGAGGTTATAGAAATCTCACACATTGATACTAGTTCTGTCTTTCTGTGCGTGTGCAGCGTTGTATACATAGAACCGGGCAGGCTCCGTGATTCTCTGGGCAGAAGAGCTTACACTCTTTCACTATCTCAGATTGATCTTTTATCTGCCCAATTTATTACTAATATAATAATAAGGCAATGCCCTAATCCGTACATACTCCTCAGTGACATAAAGATGCAATCTGGGTACCCAACTAAAAAACACAATATTGTACAGAATTTATCGATCTATTTGATTTTTTTTTTCCCTACACTTATCCCCTCCCCCCGCGCGCGCCCACGCACACAGCTTATCAGAGAGCAATAAAGGGAAAGAGGGGGCTTACCTGTGCAAACTCTTGTTGAACAATCTTATCGCACAAAAGGGAGCAGACATAAAACATCAAACCCGTCCCAAGTCTCCGCTCACCAGGTTTGCAAACAAAAACTTGGCCAAAATCTGACACCAATAAATCATTTAAAATATTTTGTTGGTCACCCAGAAGTAGTCCTGTAAACATGCTGTTAGCATAGTGTAGGACAGCGGTGCGCAAAGTGGGGGGGCGCGACCCCAGGGGGGGGGCGGGGTTCACGGAGCCCCCGTGCGCTTCCCGAACGCACTTAAATTAAGTGCCGAGGGAGCTACAGGGCCTCTGTAAACCTTTACTTACCTTGATTCAGCTGGCACCTGGAGATGCGGCGCCATGGCAACGCGGCGCCATGTGCCGTCACGTTGCTATGGCAACATGACGTCCAGACGCCGGGAATCAAGGTAAGGAGGTAGGGGGGCGCAGGGGGAAAAATTGCGCCCCCCTGGTGTAGGATACTTTGCTCTGTGATGGGACTGCCCGTTTAGCCTTTTGACAGCAAAATAGTTTAATGTCCGTGCTATCACACCTCTTACAAATGGTAATATCGCATGTTTCCTTTTAGAACAAATCGTTGATGGTTTTGCCCCACTGAGGATACGGATACACCGCACAAGGTATGTAAGTTGCCCCTGCCCCTCTCCTGTTGCCCCGGACCTCCCATGCAAGTCTTCCAGCATGGCCGGGCTTCTGGTGGCCCTGTCCATTCCTGTAGATCTTGCCAGATCAGCAGTGAGACGGTTTGAGGCTTCCTCCTGCCCCTCCGGGGGGAGGTTATAGAAATCTCACACATTGATACTAGTTCTGTCTTTCTGTGCGCGTGTGCAGCGTTGTGTACATAGAACCGGGCAGGCTCTGTGATTCTCTGGGCAGAAGAGCTTACACTCTCACTATCTCAGATACGGTGGGTTGGCCGGAGGAACCCGTCTCTGCCCTATTTATTACTAATATTATAATATGGCAGTGCCCTAATCCGTACATACTCCTCATTGGCACAAAGATATAACCTGGTTACCCGACTAAAAAAGTACAATATTGTAAAGCGTGTAACGATCTATTTGGCTTTTTTAAGCTAATGTAAACATGCATAAAGTCCTTTTCTTCAAGGCCTCTGGAAGGCGTTTGCCTTTACTCCACACTTCTCTCCCCCTTCCCACCTTCTCAGAGAGCAGTAAAGGTGATAGTGGGAGAAAGAGGGGTCTATTTGATTTTTTTTTTTCCTACACTTATCCCCTCCCCCCGCGCGCGCCCACGCACACAGCTTATCAGAGAGCAATAAAGGGAAAGAGGGGGCTTACCTGTGCAAACTCTTGTTGAACAATCTTATCGCACAAAAGGGAGCAGACATAAAACATCAAACCCGTCCCAAGTCTCCGCTCACCAGGTTTGCAAACAAAAACTTGGCCAAAATCTGACACCAATAAATCATTTAAAATATTTTGTTGGTCACCCAGAAGTAGTCCTGTAAACATGCTGTTAGCATAGTGTAGGACAGCGGTGCGCAAAGTGGGGGGGCGCGACCCCAGGGGGGGGGGCGGGGTTCACGGAGCCCCCGTGCGCTTCCCGAACGCACTTAAATTAAGTGCCGAGGGAGCTACAGGGCCTCTGTAAACCTTTACTTACCTTGATTCAGCTGGCACCTGGAGATGCGGCGCCATGGCAACGCGGCGCCATGTGCCGTCACGTTGCTATGGCAACATGACGTCCAGACGCCGGGAATCAAGGTAAGGAGGTAGGGGGGCGCAGGGGGAAAAATTGCGCCCCCCTGGTGTAGGATACTTTGCTCTGTGATGGGACTGCCCGTTTAGCCTTTTGACAGCAAAATAGTTTAATGTCCGTGCTATCACACCTCTTACAAATGGTAATATCGCATGTTTCCTTTTAGAACAAATCGTTGATGGTTTTGCCCCACTGAGGATACGGATACACCGCACAAGGTATGTAAGTTGCCCCTGCCCCTCTCCTGTTGCCCCGGACCTCCCATGCAAGTCTTCCAGCATGGCTGGGCTTCTGGTGGCCCTGTCCATTCCTGTAGATCTTGCCAGATCAGCAGTGAGACTGTTTGAGGCGTCCCCCTGCCCCTCCGGGGGGAGGTTATAGAAATCTCACACATTGATACTAGTTCTGTCTTTCTGTGCGCGTGTGCAGCGTTGTGTACATAGAACCGGGCAGGCTCTGTGATTCTCTGGGCAGAAGAGCTTACACTCTCACTATCTCAGATACGGTGGGTTGGCCGGAGGAACCCGTCTCTGCCCTATTTATTACTAATATTATAATATGGCAGTGCCCTAATCCGTACATACTCCTCATTGGCACAAAGATATAACCTGGTTACCCGACTAAAAAAGTACAATATTGTAAAGCGTGTAACGATCTATTTGGCTTTTTTAAGCTAATGTAAACATGCATAAAGTCCTTTTCTTCAAGGCCTCTGGAAGGCGTTTGCCTTTACTCCACACTTCTCTCCCCCTTCCCACCTTCTCAGAGAGCAGTAAAGGTGATAGTGGGAGAAAGAGGGGTCTTGCCTGTGCAAACTCAGGTTGAACACTTGTACTGTACAAGGTTGAGCTGCCATACAACCTCAACCCCGTCCCAAGTCTCCGCTCACCATGTCTGAAAACTAAAACTTGGCCAAAATCCAACGCCAATAAATATGTTGTTGGTCACCCAGAAGTAGTCCTGTAAACACGCTGTTAGCATAGTGTAGGATACTCTGCCCCGTGATGGGACTGCCCCTTTAGCTTTTTTTGCTGCCCGAGGAAAGGGCAAAGGGTTTAATGTCTGTGCTATCGCACCTCTTACAAATGGTAATATCGCATATTTCCTTTTAGAACAAATCGTTGATGGTTTTGCCCCACTGAGGATACGGATACACCGCACAAGGTATGTAAGTTGCCCCTGCCCCTCTCCTGTTGCCCCGGACCTCCCATGCAAGTCTTCCAGCATGGCTGGGCTTGTGGTGGCCCTGTCCATTCCTGTAGATCTTGCCAGATCAGCAGTGAGACGGTTTGAGGCTTCCTCCTGCCCCTCCGGGGGGAGGTTATAGAAATCTCACACATTGATACCACGGGTTGGGCTAAAGTGACTTCAGATTGCTCTGAAACTAAAGCAGCGTCTCAGCAGAGTAAATCCTGTCTTTAGGGCACATTGTAAGACCCGGTCTACTGCAAAACCTACAGCCGGCTTCTAGTAATCCAGGTTAGCAGTTTGTCAGCCTCTTTGGCACAATTCCACTAAACGGTGCTACGCTTTAGCCCGCCTTTACTCCCTTTCACATGAATAAGGGCTGAAGCTTGGCATCCTTCTGTGGGTCTGGGCCTGTGGTGGCTTTTTATGGACGCACAGGCGTGCTTTGTACACGTAGCTTCCCATGACCTTTACAGGTCTCTTCTATACATGCTAAGAAGACACCCGTGGGATCTGGGATACCTTGTACTGCTGCACCTTGTGGGTCCTTTACAAGATGTCACAAAGAAGCTACACGTTTCATTCCCAGCTAATTCCATGGGTAGTGTGTTCTGTTTGCAGGAACAGCCTGGGAAATGGTCATTACATAAATAGCCGTTCTGTCTTTCTGTGCGCGTGTGCAGCGTTGTACACATAGAACCGGGCAGGCTCCGTGATTCTCTGGGCAGAAGAGCTTACACTCTCACTATCTCAGATACGGTGGATTGGCCGGGGGAATCCACCCTAAGTGTTCTGGGATCCTCCCTATTTATTACTAATATTATAATAGCTCAATGCCCTAATCCGTACATAATCCTCATTGGCACAGTCATATTCCCACCCCCTACACCTTATTATTTATTTATTTATAAAATATTTTGCCAGGAAGTAATACATTGAGAGTTACCTCTCGTTTTCAAGTATGTCCTGGGCACAGAGTAAGACAAATAATACATGGTTACAAATACAGTTACATAATGAGCAGGGTATATATTATATACAAGACATTGCATGCACAGTTAAAGATAATTTGTATTATGGGCGTATGAAACCGTTACAGACCAGATTAAAATGTGTGACAGCCTTAGATTTGAAAGAACTTAAACTGGTGGTGGATCTGAGAGTCTCTGGTAGGTTGTTCCTGTTTTGGGGTGCACGGTAAGAGAAGGAGGAGCGGCCGGATACTTTGTTGAGCCTTGGGACCATGAACAGTCTTTTGGAGCCTGTTCTCAGATGATAGGTGCTGCATGTGGTAGGGGTGAGGAGCTTGTTCAGGTAGCTGGGTAGCTTGCCCATAAAGAATTTGAAGGCAAGACAGGAAAGGTGAACTTTGCGCCTAGACTCGAGTGATGACCAATCTTGTTCTTTGAGCATTTCGCAGTGATGTGTGTTATAGTTGCATTGGAGAACAAAACGACAAATTGAATTGTAGAGGGTGTCAAGTTTGCCAAGGTGGGTTTGAGATGCTGAGCCATATACTATGTCTCTATAGTCAATAATTGGCATTAGCATCTGCTGTGCGATACGTTTTCTGACCAGGAGACTTTGTGGAGGATTTGTTCCTGTAAAGTATCCCTAGTTTGGCATCGATCTTGGTTGTCAGGGTATCAATGTGCATCCCGAATGTTAAGTGGGAGTCAAACCATATGCCCAGGTATTTAAAACTAGTAATAGGAGTTAGGGTGGTGTTAGCGTTGGTTCTAATCTGCAGCTCAGTCGCTGGAAGCTTTAAAAATTTAGTCTTGGTCCCAAATACCATTGTTACAGTCTTGTCAGTGTTTAAAAACAGTTTGTTTTGGGAAATCCAGTTTTCGAGTCTGAAAAAGTCAGACTGAAGTATGTGTTGAAGGTCAGAGAGGCTATGGCTGTGTGCATATAGGATTGTGTTATCTGCATACATGTGTATTGAGGCTTCCTGACAAGCTGTGGGAAGATCATTGATGAACACTGAGAAGAGTAGGGGCCCCAGAACAGAGCCTTGCGGGACGCCACAGGTGATATCCAGGGGGTTAGAGTTAGAGCCAGAGATGGACACATGTTGGGATCTACCTGATAGGTAGGACTGAAAGCAGTTTAAAGCATGCTTCACTATTCCAGAGCTCTGGAGTTTGTTAAGCAGGATAGCGTGATCAACTGTGTCAAAAGCCTTTGCAAAATCTAGGAATACTGCACCAGTGAGTTGTCCCCGTTCCATTCCACACTGGATTTCATTGCAAACTTTTAGTTGGGTAGTTACCGTGCAGTGTTTGGGACGAAACCCAGATTGGAATTGTCTAGGGAAATTTGTTTTGTTATAGTAATCGCTTAATTGGGAGTGGACACATTTTTCCATGACTTTGGATTGGGAGAAGAGAGATTGGTCTGTAGTTTGAGACAGTGTTTTTTGTCCCCACTTTTGAAGATTGGGACAACTCTGGCAGCTTTCCAGGTCTTAGGGATATGGCCAGCAGACAGGATAGAGTTGACTATGGAAGCAATTGGTTTGGCAATTGCTGGACACCAAGTTTTAGGAACCTAGATTGTAGTAAGTCAGGTCCATATTGGCTGCTTAGTTTTAATTTGAGAAGCATTTGTGTAATCTCCTCTTCGGATACTGGGCCAAATTGAAAATTGTGGTCAATGTTGGGAGGGGGTGGGGCTATAGGGGTACTCCCAGGATGAGATTCAGGTTTGTGGTTTGGGTTGCGTTTTGCTAATAAGTTAGTAGCACACCCCACAAAGTAATCATTGAATGCATTTGCAATGTCGGTGGGGTTTGTCAGAGTAATATCGCCCTTAGTGATATTACTTGGGTGTTGATGGTTAGAAGGCTGGAATATGTTGTTGATGACCTTCCAGAAGTTAGCTGGGTTTGATGTGTTCTGGAGGAGATTGTCAGAGTAATATTGTGCTTTTGCATGCCTTGTTTGCCTTGTGCACATGTTCCGCATGCATCTGTAGTGATTGAGATCCTTGGTAGTGCCAGTTATTTTGTGGCTTTTCCACAAGGCATCCCTGAACTGGTAGAGTGCTATAAGGTCAGGTGTAACCCATGGAAGGTGGGCCCCCCGTACCCTTATTCTGCGTAATGGAGCATGGGTATCACAGAGTTTTAAGAACTCGGATTGGAAATAGTCGAGCGCAGAATCAGGGTCAGGAATTAAATCGATTCTGTGCCAAGGGCAGTTGGTAAGGTCAGCCAGAAGCTGTTGTGGGTTAGTTTCTAAATGTTCTAGTGAGGAGAACTTTAGGGTTTGATTGGGGCGGTTTAATTTTCCTTACACAGAACACAATTGCACGGTCACTGAAAATGTCAGGAAGGATGCCAGAGGATTGGATTCTGCTGGCGTTTGAGGAGAGAATCCAGTCAAGCAAGGAATGGTTGTGCGATTTCAGGTTTGTTTGTGTGGGTTGGGAAATGAGTTGCGATAGGTTATTAGAGAGCAATGATGTGGGGGAAGGAGGGGTCTTACCTGTGCAAACTCTTGTTGAACACTCGTATCGCACAAAAGGGAACAGCCATGAAACATCAAACCCATCCAAGTCTCATCTCACCAGGTTTGGAAACAAAAACTTCACCAAAATCTGACACCAACACAATATTTAAACTTATTGGTCACCCAGAAGTAGTCCTGTAAACATTCTGTTAGCATAGTGTAGGATACTTTGCCCCGTGATGGGACTGCCCCTTTAGCCTTTTTGCTGCCCAAGGAAAGGGCAAAGGGTTTAATGTCCGTGCTATCGCACCTCTTACAAATGGTAATATCGCATGTTTTCTTTTAGAACAAATCGTTGATGGTTTTTTCCCCTCTGAGGATACGGACGCACAGCACAAGGTATGTAAGTTGCCCCTGCCCCTCCCCTGTTGCCCCGGACCTCCCATGCAAGTCTTCCAGCATGGCCGGGCTTGTGGTGGCCCTGTCCATTCCTGTAGATCTTGCCAGATCAGCAGTGAGACGGTTTGAGGCTTCCCCCTGCCCCTCCGGGGGGAGGTTATAGAAATCTCACACATTGATACTCGTTCTGTCTTTCTGTGCGCGTGTGCAGCGTTGTACACATAGAACCGGGCAGGCTCCGTGATTCTCTGGGCAGAAGAGCTTACACTCTCACTATCTCAGATACGGTGGGTTGCCCGGGGGAACCCGTCCTGTGTATTGATCTGGTATCTGCCCTATTTATTACTAATATTATAATAGGGCAATGCCCTAATCCGTACATACTCCTCATTGGCACAGTCATATCCCCACCCTCTACACCTTATTAGAGAGCAATGAAAGTAACAGTGGGGGTAGGAGGGGTATTACCTGTGCAAACTCTTGTTGAACACTCGTATCGCACAAAAGGGAACAGACATGAAACATCAAACCCGTCCCAAGCCTCATCTCACCAGGTTTGGAAACAAAAACTTCAACAAAATATTTAAAATTATTTATTGGTGTCGGATTTTGTTGGTCACCCAGAAGTAGTCCTGTCCTGTAAACACGCGGTTAGCATAGTGTAGGATACTCTGCCCCGTGATGGGACTGCCCGTTTCGCCTTTTTGCTGCCAGAGGAAAGGGCAAAGGGTTTAATGTCTGTGCTATCGTACCTCTTACAAATGGTAATATCCCATATTTCCTTTTAGAACAAATCGTTGATGGTTTTGCCCCACTGAGGATACGGACACACAGCACAAGGTATGTAAGTTGCCCCTGCCCCTCTCCTGTTGCCCCGGACCTCCCATGCAAGTCTTCCAGCATGGCCGGGCTTCTGGTGGCCCTGTCCATTCCTGTAGATCTTGCCAGATCAGCAGTGAGACGGTTTGAGGCTTCCCCCTGCCCCTCCGGGGGGAGGTTATAGAAATCTCACACATTGATACTCGTTCTGTCTTTCTGTGCGCGTGTGCAGCGTTGTACACATAGAACCGGGCAGGCTCCGTGAGTCTCTGGGCAGAAAAGCTTACACTCTTTCACTATCTCAGATACGGTGGGTTGGCCGGGGGAACCTGTCCTGTGTATTGATTTGATATCTGCCCTATTTATAACCAATATAAAAAAGCAATGCCCTAATCCGTACATACTCCTCATTGTAACAAATCTAATCTGGGTACCCGACTAAAAAAGTACAATATTGTAAAGCGTGAAACGATCTATTTGGCTTTTTAAGCTAATGTAAACATGCATAAAGCCCTTTTCTTCAAGGCCTCTGGAAGGCGTTTGCCTTAACTCCACACTTCTCTCCCCCTTCCCACCTCCTCAGAGAGCAGTAAAGGTGATAGTGGGAGAAAGAGGGGTCTTGCCTGTGCAAACTCAGGTTGAACACTTGTATGGCGGCTCAACCTTGTACAGTACAACCTCAAACCCGTCCCAAGTCTCCGCTCACCATGTCTGGAAACTAAAACTTGGCCAAAATCCAACGCCAATAAATATTTTGTTGATCTCCCAGAAGTAATCCTGTAAACACGCTGTTAGCATAGTGTAGGATACTCTGCCCCGTGATGGGACTGCCCCTTTAGCTTTTTTTGCTGCCAGAGGAAAGGGCAAAAGGTTTAATGTCCGTGCTATCGCACCTCTTACAAATGGTAATATCGCATATTTCCTTTTAGAACAAATCGTTGATGGTTTTGCCCCACTGAGGATACGGACACACAGTACAAGGTATGTAAGTTGCCCCTGCCCCTCTCCTGTTGCCCCGGACCTCCCATGCAAGTCTTCCAGCATGGCTGGGCTTCTGGTGGCCCTGTCCATTCCTGTAGATCTTGCCAGAACAGCAGTGAGACGGTTTGAGGCTTCCCCCTGCCCCTCCGGGGGGAGGGTATAGAAATCTCACACATTGATACCACGGGTTGGGCTAAAGTGACTTCAGATTGCTCTGAAACTAAGGCAGCGTCTCAGCAGAGTAAATCCTGTCTTCAGGGCACTTTGTAAGACCCGTTCTACTGCAAAACCTACAGCCGGCTTCTAGTAATCCAGGTTAGCAGTTTGTCAGCCTCTTTGGCACAAATCTACTAAACGGTGCTACGCTTTAGCCCGCCTTTACTCCCTTTCATATGAGTAAGGGCTGAGGCGTGCTGAAGCTTGGCATCCTTTTGTGGGTCCTTCCGAGCAGGTCCCAGTCCGTCCTCCCTGCACGGCTCACTACACTCTGTGACGCGTCAGCCGCCAGGGGATGCAAGAGAATTGTAATCCCAAGTGGCGACGCGTCACGTGGTGTGGTTGTGAGGGGGGGAGGCTTCGGGGAGGAGAGGGAAAGCAGCTGAAGCACCAAGGGAGCCCCCCTGCTCCCTCCCACAGACTCTCTCCTCATAGTCTGCAGTGTCAGCAGATGCACGAGGCGGGGGAGGGAACCCCTGGCGAGGAGGAGGGGAGGCTTCGGGCAGCAGGGAGGGGGGAAGCGGGGGAGGGAACCCCTGGCACACAGTGTGATGGCCCTGCCCCTGGCGTCATTGCTGCGCCACCCGATCTGTTTTGGCCACGCCCCCCGCTCCCTACAGACTGCAGATAGCGGTCAAGTGCCTCTCCACGCACCGCCTGTCTGCAGTGTGGGCGCGTGGTTTGAGGCAGCGGGGTCTTAGCCTAAGAAGACACGTGGGATCTGGGATACCTTGTACTGCTGCACCTTGTGGGTCCTTTACAAGATGTCACAAAGAAGCTACACGTTTCATTCCCGGCTAATTCCATGGGTAGTGTGTTCTGTTTGCAGGAACAGCCTGGGAAATGGTCATTACATAAATAGCAGTTCTGTCTTTCTGTGCGCGTGTGCAGCGTTGTACACATAGAACCGGGCAGGCTCCGTGATTCTCTGGGCAGAAGAGCTTACACTCTTTCACTATCTCAGATACAGTGAGTTGCCCGGGGGAACCCGCCCTAAGAGTTCTGGTATCAGCCCTATTTATTACTAATATAATATGGCAGTGCCCTAATCCGTACATACTCCTCATTGTCACAAAGATCTAATCTGGTTACCCAACTAAAAAAGTACAATATTGTAAAGCATGTAACGCTCTATTTGGCTTTTTTAAGCTAATGTAAACATGCATAAAGCCCTTTTCTTCAAGGCCTATGGAAGGCGTTTGCCTTAACTCCACACTTCTCTCCCCCTTCCCACCTCAGAGGGCAGTAAAGGTGATAGTGGGAGAAAGAGGGGTCTTGCCTGTGCAAACTCAGGTTGAACACTTGTATGGCGGCTCAGCCGTGTACAGTACAACCTCAAACCCGTCCCAAGTCTCTGCTCACCATGTCTGGAAACTAAAACTTGGCCAAAATCCAACGCCAATAAATATTTTGTTGGTCACCCAGAAGTAGTCCTGTAAACACGCTGTTAGCATAGTGTAGGATACTCTGCCCCGTGATGGGACTGCCCCTTTAGCTTTTTTTGATGCCAGAGGAAAGGGCAAAAGGTTTAATGTCCGTGCTATCGCACCTCTTACAAATGGTAATATCGCATATTTCCTTTTAGAACAAATCGTTGATGGTTTTGCCCCACTGAGGATGCGGATACACAGCACAAGGTATGTAAGTTGCCCCTGCCCCTCTCCTGTTGCCCCGGACCTCCCATGCAAGTCTTCCAGCATGGCCGGGCTTCTGGTGGCCCTGTCCATTCCTGTAGATCTTGCCAGATCAGCAGTGAGACGGTTTGAGGCTTCCCCCTGCCCCTCCGGGGGGAGGTTATAGAAATCTCAGACAGACCCTTTTTGTAATCTCCTGGGTGCTATAACTGGGACCATTCGGCTTGCTCAGTTATTCTTTATTTTCTTGTGATTTTTACTCCATTTGAGGAAACGTATCGCAGTGAGCTGGTCTGAGAGCAGTCTGTTTGTGAAAACACAACGGTAGACATATTAGTTATCCCTTCAAACAGTGACAGAGCTCTCCGTGGTTTTTACAATGTAGTATGTGAGCATGGGGAAAGAGAATGTCATTTTGTTCCCATTCTTTCCTCCCTTTCTTTTAAACGAAAAACGACACGAATTCTGCGATCAGAGCCTGGTGTTTAGAATTCTGCGACCAGGGCCTGGTGTTTAGAATTCTGCAATCAGAGCTTGGTGTTTAGAATTCTGCAATCAGCCTGGTGTTTAGAATTCTGCAATCAGAGCCTGGTGTTTAGAATTCTGCAATCAGAGCCTGGTGTTTAGAATTCTGCAATCAGAGCCTGGTTTTTATAAACTTTTGCATTGATATATGGCAGTAAATCGCCGTATTTGCTACCGTAACCAGAGAGGAAGCCTATTTCAGAGAGAGACGAGTGCTAAGAAACAGGTTATGCTCTGAAGCGGGAGGGTGGCAGGTTATCAGGAAATGTGAGGAAGTACTTCACACGAAAGGGTGGTGGATTCGCAGAGGGGGTAGAGACTAATGCAGTATGAGCATTTCAAATGCTAGGGATAGACCTAAAGTTGGCCTAAGGCTAAGTCCATAGTGACTTAAGCCGTGCGGAGGCGCGCTGAGGGAAAGCGGTGCGGAAGCGTGCGCGAGCCCCTGCTAAAGCCGCTTTCATTGCGGCTGCAGGGGCTCACTGCCGAGCAGCAGCGCGCCTCAGCACGGGTCAGCGCTGACCATGCCCGAGGCCTAAGAGATTACCAAATAGGCTTTGCAACAGGTGGGCAAATAAACAACCAAATATGTTGTTCCAAAGCAAACACATTGTACTTGGCTTGTGTGTTGCAGAAGATGTGATATAGTGTACTGTTATCCTCGTATCGGTCATTAGAAATAAACAATGGGGAGAGAACTGCACCCCATGAAACCCAGCGGCCAATGTTTGTTTTTCTTATTTTTAAGGCTGCAATAATCGGGACCGCGTGGGCTGACCTGTGATGGATATGGAGCGCGAGCAGCAGCCGCCGCGGCCTTCTACAGTGTGAAAGCTGCAAAAATGTTACAACAAAAATTCAGTTATCAAATGAGTTTATTTCAGGTGCACACAGCGGAGACAGCTTCAAAACAAAAAGCTCTCTCCCAGATCATACGGTATGAGATGCATTTATACCTTAAAAACTAAAGCTCCACCCCTTTGTGGGGGGGCTTGCGCGTCACTAAGTATGACATCATTGTGTAATACATAACAATACTAAAACTGATGTAAGTTTGTAATACATAACAAATGATGTAAGTGCGTCAACTAAAATGACAATCTTGTAATACATAACAAAAATGAAATGTTACATACATTCTTTATAAGGGGTTGAATGTGAGAAATGATTTCTATCTCTGAGTCCACCAGACACTCGAATGCTGAGAAGTCGGTTCTAATTCTGATCTCACTTCTCAAGACTTTACCTGGCACTTAAATGTGAGAACTCTTCTCTAATTCTAATCTCACTCCCCAAGGCTGTATGCCCCCTCCCTTCTGCAGCTGGGCTGGCCAGAGCTGGTAAACACTAAGCGAAAAATCTTTTAACTGTGGCAGGACGGCCTCGCGGCGGGGTCAGTAAGACGCTAGACACAATGGGAAACTTTAAACACTAGTGGTTTATTAGCCACAACCAAAATAAGTACGGGTGCACTGTCCCTTTAAGAAACTACTTTCTTGAAAATTAAATCCTAGTCCCGTTAGGGACACTAACTCACTTCTTGAGCCCTTACTAACAGGACAGCCAGCTAATCTGGTCATGCCCAAAACATGCTACACAAAGGTTAACCGATACGTATAAGAATAAAGTCTTATCTTATAGCAGCTCCAGCAGCAAACAGGAACACAGTTCCGGGGAGCAAGCTGTGTCCAGCCTCGCAGCAATCTGTATCTTTATCCTGGGTTGGGGTCCCAGCTGGTCCCAGCAGCCTAGCTCCTCGCAGGACTGGGGACCAGAGCAACAGCAACGGCTTCCCAGCCGGGAGAGTTCTCTCCACCTTCCTGTGGAAAAACAAGCTCACCTTGTGTGAGCAACTTCCTGCTTTTTAAAGCACTTGTTTCACTCATGAGTTCAGCCCCCGTTTAATCAGTCTTCAGCTGTGCTTTCTCTGTCTGAGGAGATTAACACTCAGTGATCTGGCTGCAGCATCTCTCCATTCACTGTCACAGCCTACTGAGTCAGTGACTCTGTCACATATCCCTCTCCCCAGTGAAACATTGTCCTGTGGAGCGGCCCGTGCACCAGCATCTTTGTCGCCAATGTCTGACGTCGGCCCTTCCCTCCCCCTTTTTTTTTTTTCTTGCCTTCCAATTTAGGCATTTTCTTTTTGGGGTAATTACCAGGCGACCTGGGCCTGAGGACTGGTACCTCACTATCTCCTTTAATTCAGATACAAGACTGAAATCTTGTAAAACTATGGAGTCCTCCAAGGCTTGTTTGGCTTCGTTAAGCTGCACTCTTAAATCTGCAATCTTTAACTGTAATTTCCTTGATTTCGCGGCATCCGCTGGTATATCCACGCTAACAATTGGCTCTCGCAGCTCAGAGACTATTTCTGCCACAATCTGAATTCTCCGGTCATCATCTTTAACAATACGGAGCAATAATTCCACTGGACACGTTATAAGGGAAGTTGGTGTATTAGGCATCACAAGCATCTCTTGTAGGACAGCAAGAAGGCGTTTCCTGCCTCCTTCTTCACTGGTATCTAGACAGCCGACTATAAGAATCAGCTGCTGACCTATAAATTCTTTAATCAGCATGTCTTCAATTTGTGTCATATCCGCTTTTTGTTCTTCTGTGAGAACAGCAGGGTTTTGAAGATAACTTAAGAGATAGTCTGCATAGACAGCGGGCTCTGTCACAAACCCACTATAACTTTCATGCAGCTTTCATACAGACAGAAGACAAAATGGATGACACAAACACAGCACATTACAACATAAATGACAGACAAGGACTAGAACAATAGCAAGATGGCTGACAAAAATAGTCAGACAAAATGGCTGCTTTGACCCTAATGATGTTTAAGTCAGACCCCCTAATGTCTCAACTTTGTCAACAGACACCACTAGAACAGCAACGATTCAGTATTTAATATCGCAGAGACACAAACGAGTGCCAATAAAGGGTCTAAACCAGTGGTTCCCAAACTTTTTCGGTTCAAGGCTCCCCAAGGCGATCAGGATTTTTCCGCGGCGCCCAAAGTAAAAACAACGCTGTATATACATACCTAACAGTTGCAGTGCGCAGTTGGTGTCTCTCTCAGACACTAACACACTCAATCTCTCTCTCACCTCACTCTCGGACCTCTCTCTCTCTCAGACCTCACTCTCTCTCAGACCTCACTCTCTCTCTCTCAGACCTCACTCTCTCAGACCTCACTCTCTCTCAGACCTCACTCTCTCTGACTTCACTCTCTCTCAGACTTCACTCTCTCTCAGACCTCACTCTCTCTCTCTGTCAGACGTCACTCTCTGTCAGACGCAGACAGACGGACACTCTCGCAGACAGACGGACACTCTCTCGCAGACAGACGGACACTCTCTCTCGCAGACAGACGGACACTCTCTCTCGCAGACAGACGGACACTCTCTCTCGCAGACAGACGGACACTCTCTCTCGCAGACAGACGGACACTCTCTCTCGCAGACAGACGGACACTCTCTCTCTCGCAGACAGACGGACACTCTCTCTCTCGCAGACAGACGGACACTCTCTCTCTCGCAGACAGACGGACACTCTCTCTCTCGCAGACAGACGGACACTCTCTCTCTCGCAGACAGACGGACACTCTCTCTCTCGCAGACAGACGGACACTCTCTCTCTCGCAGACAGACGGACACTCTCTCTCTCGCAGACAGACGGACACTCTCTCTCTCGCAGACAGACGGACACTCTCTCTCTCGCAGACAGACGGACACTCTCTCTCTCGCAGACAGACGGACACTCTCTCTCTCGCAGACAGACGGACACTCTCTCTCGCAGACAGACGGACACTCTCTCTCTCGCAGACAGACGGACACTCTCTCTCTCGCAGACAGACGGACACTCTCTCTCTCGCAGACAGACGGACACTCTCTCTCTCGCAGACAGACGGACACTCTCTCTCTCGCAGACAGACGGACACTCTCTCTCTCGCAGACAGACGGACACTCTCTCTCTCGCAGACAGACGGACACTCTCTCTCTCGCAGACAGACGGACACTCTCTCTCTCGCAGACAGACGGACACTCTCTCTCTCGCAGACAGACGGACACTCTCTCTCTCGCAGACAGACGGACACTCTCTCTCTCGCAGACAGACGGACACTCTCTCTCTCGCAGACAGACGGACACTCTCTCTCTCGCAGACAGACGGACACTCTCTCTCTCGCAGACAGACGGACACTCTCTCTCTCGCAGACAGACGGACACTCTCTCTCTCGCAGACAGACGGACACTCTCTCTCTCGCAGACAGACGGACACTCTCTCTCTCGCAGACAGACGGACACTCTCTCTCTCGCAGACAGACGGACACTCTCTCTCTCGCAGACAGACGGACACTCTCTCTCTCGCAGACAGACGGACACTCTCTCTCTCGCAGACAGACGGACACTCTCTCTCTCGCAGACAGACGGACACTCTCTCTCTCGCAGACAGACGGACACTCTCTCTCTCGCAGACAGACGGACACTCTCTCTCGCAGACAGACGGACACTCTCTCTCTCGCAGACAGACGGACACTCTCTCTCTCGCAGACAGACGGACACTCTCTCTCTCGCAGACAGACGGACACTCTCTCTCTCGCAGACAGACGGACACTCTCTCTCTCGCAGACAGACGGACACTCTCTCTCTCGCAGACAGACGGACACTCTCTCTCTCGCAGACAGACGGACACTCTCTCTCTCGCAGACAGACGGACACTCTCTCTCTCGCAGACAGACGGACACTCTCTCTCTCGCAGACAGACGGACACTCTCTCTCTCGCAGACAGACGGACACTCTCTCTCTCGCAGACAGACGGACACTCTCTCTCTCGCAGACAGACGGACACTCTCTCTCTCGCAGACAGACGGACACTCTCTCTCTCGCAGACAGACGGACACTCTCTCTCTCGCAGACAGACGGACACTCTCTCTCTCGCAGACAGACGGACACTCTCTCTCTCGCAGACAGACGGACACTCTCTCTCTCGCAGACAGACGGACACTCTCTCTCTCGCAGACAGACGGACACTCTCTCTCTCGCAGACAGACGGACACTCTCTCTCTCGCAGACAGACGGACACTCTCTCTCTCGCAGACAGACGGACACTCTCTCTCTCGCAGACAGACGGACACTCTCTCTCTCGCAGACAGACGGACACTCTCTCTCTCGCAGACAGACGGACACTCTCTCTCTCGCAGACAGACGGACACTCTCTCTCTCGCAGACAGACGGACACTCTCTCTCTCGCAGACAGACGGACACTCTCTCTCTCGCAGACAGACGGACACTCTCTCTCTCGCAGACAGACGGACACTCTCTCTCTCGCAGACAGACGGACACTCTCTCTCTCGCAGACAGACGGACACTCTCTCTCTCGCAGACAGACGGACACTCTCTCTCTCGCAGACAGACGGACACTCTCTCTCTCGCAGACAGACGGACACTCTCTCGCAGACAGACGGACACTCTCTCTCTCGCAGACAGACGGACACTCTCTCTCTCGCAGACAGACGGACACTCTCTCTCTCGCAGACAGACGGACACTCTCTCTCTCGCAGACAGACGGACACTCTCTCTCTCGCAGACAGACGGACACTCTCTCTCTCGCAGACAGACGGACACTCTCTCTCTCGCAGACAGACGGACACTCTCTCTCTCGCAGACAGACGGACACTCTCTCTCTCGCAGACAGACGGACACTCTCTCTCTCGCAGACAGACGGACACTCTCTCTCTCGCAGACAGACGGACACTCTCTCTCTCGCAGACAGACGGACACTCTCTCTCTCGCAGACAGACGGACACTCTCTCTCTCGCAGACAGACGGACACTCTCTCTCTCGCAGACAGACGGACACTCTCTCTCTCGCAGACAGACGGACACTCTCTCTCTCGCAGACAGACGGACACTCTCTCTCTCGCAGACAGACGGACACTCTCTCTCTCGCAGACAGACGGACACTCTCTCTCTCGCAGACAGACGGACACTCTCTCTCTCGCAGACAGACGGACACTCTCTCTCTCGCAGACAGACGGACACTCTCTCTCTCGCAGACAGACGGACACTCTCTCTCTCGCAGACAGACGGACACTCTCTCTCTCGCAGACAGACGGACACTCTCTCTCTCGCAGACAGACGGACACTCTCTCTCTCGCAGACAGACGGACACTCTCTCTCTCGCAGACAGACGGACACTCTCTCTCTCGCAGACAGACGGACACTCTCTCTCTCGCAGACAGACGGACACTCTCTCTCTCGCAGACAGACGGACACTCTCTCTCTCGCAGACAGACGGACACTCTCTCTCTCGCAGACAGACGGACACTCTCTCTCTCGCAGACAGACGGACACTCTCTCTCTCGCAGACAGACGGACACTCTCTCTCTCGCAGACAGACGGACACTCTCTCTCTCGCAGACAGACGGACACTCTCTCTCTCGCAGACAGACGGACACTCTCTCTCTCGCAGACAGACGGACACTCTCTCTCTCGCAGACAGACGGACACTCTCTCTCTCGCAGACAGACGGACACTCTCTCTCTCGCAGACAGACGGACACTCTCTCTCTCGCAGACAGACGGACACTCTCTCTCGCACCCACCCCCTGCAGCCCGTTTTTCACACACACCCACCCACACCTTGGTGCTGCCTCTGTCTGATGGCTCTGTAGTTGCAATGCCGGGCAGGCTGCAGCCTCATTGGCTGGGAGCGGTCACGTGACCGCTCCTCCGCTTCCCCGAGCGGCATATTTCAAACCTGCCGCTCTCGGCGAAGTCTCTCCTCCGCACGCATCAGCGCGCATGCGGAGGGTCGGGCGCTGCCAGGGAGACCCGACGCCGGCTTCAGAGGTTTTTTTTTTTTTTAATTAACTAGCAGCCCTTGTTTCCCGCTGCTGGCGGCCCTGATCGCGGCGCCCCTCTAGCCAAGCCGCGGCGCACACTTTGGGAAACGCTGGTCTAAACATTTATACATGTGCTAACGGTGCATAATTCAAGAAATATGCTTACTACTCTCTAATCATACATGAGACCTTTTTTTAAATTAAATTGTTTTAACCTTATTACGCTATGCAGCGTACACTTCTCTTTTTTCACCCATCAGTGTCACTATGTGTTACCCTCCTGCTCGTGCTGACCCTCTCATCTCTGCCATCAGCTGAAACCAGCCCTGCCCCCCTCCGGCTTGGCCTCCCTATGCCCCATCCCCAGTTCTCGTGCACCTCTGCTTCCTGCTCTCCAACACTCCCCCAGCGCACAGCGAGGGGGGGGGGGGGCGGCGGGCCAGCCGGGAACATATTGTGTGACCAGGCACCCGTTATTTTCACACGTGCTGTAACTCTGGCAGTACATGAGCTCATCTGTGACATGCATATAGCCTGGTGGCAGATAAGGTTGAGACAGGAAGCAGACACGGAGGGGAAGTGAGTTGGCCCGCAAGGAGAAAGTAAGAATGCTTGAACGGCAGAAAGAATCAGTGACTTAAGGCAGCGGTGCGCAAACGGGGGGGGGGGGGCGCAAGATTGCTGACGGGGGGCGTGGGGTTTACAGAGGCCCCGCGCGCTTCCCGAAGGCACTTAAATTAAGTGCCGGGGGAGCTGCAGGGCCTCTGTAAACCTTACTTACCTTGGCTCCGTCGGCTTCCTTCATGCGTCGCAATGACAACGCGGCGTCAAAGTGCCGCCACGAGGTCATGTGACGTCACGTTGCTATGGCAACATGACGCCGGAGCGCAGGTTAGGGGGGGGGGGGGCGGGAGTGAGGGTGCAGGGGAAAAAAAATGCGCCCCCCTGACTTAAGGTATGAGGGAGAGTCACGGAGGTAATGCAGGTTGATACTGAAGTTTTTAATAAATAATAAAAATCCTTCCATCTATTTTTGATCAGCTTTTATGTTCCTGTTAAATATATAATTGTGTATGCCACTGTTTTTTAAAACTGTTATACTAAATAAAAATAGTTTGACATGAAGTTTCCTCGATCCTTTCTGTGTTGGCAATCTGTGTGATTCATATTTTTATATATTTATTCTGTGGGTATGGTATAAAAATGGCTGCTTTTTTCTGCAATGGGAAGTCCATTTTTTTTGTGTAATGATTCAGTGTAATTCTTAGACACATTCCCTGCCCCATGGAGCTTACAATCTGTTTTTGATGCCAGAGGCAAAGGGAGATGGCTCCTTGGGCGAGTCACTGACATTGGGAATTGATCCAGGATCCCCTGCTTAAAACTCTGTGTCTTGTTATATAAACTCCTAAGGCTTGTTATATAGTCCTCGGTGCTGTGCGGGCGTGTGCCCAGCGGTGCAAGAGGTGACGCACGCAGTATGGGGACATGACTGG
Organism: Ascaphus truei; assembly: GCF_040206685.1. Classification (NCBI taxonomy): domain Eukaryota; kingdom Metazoa; phylum Chordata; class Amphibia; order Anura; family Ascaphidae; genus Ascaphus; species Ascaphus truei. The sequence continues at coordinate 465,604,814 of NC_134484.1, forward strand.
CGTCACAGTGTTAGGCCGCGCTGTGATTGGTTTGCGGCGTGAAAATACAATAAAATTGTATTTTCCCTGGTCTGCCGCGCCACTGCTCACAGCCGTGCGCGCGCGTCCCAAATATAGAAACATCTTGCTAACACAGCCAATTATAATTGACGTGCACGGTAGCGCACTATATTACACGCCTACGGTTACAAAGGTAATCTTTAGACTACTGTGGGGAGAGCTGCATTTTAACCTCCGATATTTCAAAAGCTAATCTGAACAGCATCAGATTTTAAAAATAGCACGTTTTTCTCGACGTGTCTATTACTGCAGCCGTATATTAACAATACATCGAAAAGTAGAAACTAACGACCCTCCAAAATAAGTGTGTGTGTGTGTGTGTGTGTGTGTGTGTGTGTGTGTGTGTGTGTGTGTGTGTGTGTGTGTGTGTGTGTGTGTGTGTGTGTGTGTGTGTGTGTGTGTGTGTGTGTGTGTGTGTGTGTGTGTGTGTGTGTGTGTGTGTGTGTGTGTGTGTGTGTGTGTGGTCAGTCAGCACAAAGTGGAATTGTCTGCCATCGGCCCATTATCGGAGTATTCCTTTCAGACGCTCCGCAGTAAGCACCCAGATAAAGTGCGGTAGGCCTCGTGTCCCATTTCCACTTGCCGTCTTTATCTGATCGGTAGCTGCCTCCCACTTGGTCCCTGGCCGAAGGGAGGGTATATAAAGCTTGGACTGTGGGCACTGCATTTTATCGATGCAATATAGACAGCTACCGATCGGATAAAGGCGGCAATTGGAAATGGGACACGAGGCCTGCCGCACTTTATCTTGGTGCTTACTGCGGAGCGTCTGAAAGTAATATTCTGATATTGGGCCGTGTCCATTCTGGGTGGGGTGGGGGAGGGGGCAGATAAGAATGACTGCTTCTGGCGGCATTGAAAACTCCCCCCCCCCCCCCCCCCCCAAAAAAAAAATCCGTAGTTCTATGCTTCCCCTTCCTCTGCTCTCCTGTGTGGCATTGATAATCGACGTAGAATATGCTGGGAATCGCTATATCCTGGATAGGTTGGATCAATACGATAAAGATGAATGTCCTACCTGGACCGATGTACTGTGCCTATTTCTTGCTCTCCCACTAGCCCCGGCCCCCACATTTTCAAAAGAGATCCAATAAAATGTTTCTTTGTTTGGTGGGTAACTTTTGAGACATTCAGGGGGAGATAAATGAAGCCGGCCTATATACGAATGTTACTTGGTTTCTCAGATTAGGGGTGCTCCACTCCAGCTCTCAAGGGGCCCCCCAACAGGTCAGGTTTTCAGGCTATCCCAGCTTCTGCACAGATGACTCAGGCGCCACCGTGCAGAAGCAGGGATAACCTGTTGGTGGGGGAGGGGGGGAGCTTGAGGGCTGGAGTTGAGCACCCCTGTCTCAGATGAGGGAGATTTGTCAATGGCAACTAGGTAAACAGTCTAACAATGGGCTCAGCTTGAACAGAATGAAGCTTCATCTAGATGTATATCGGCTGATGTCTGCCTTAGGTCAGTAGATCAGCTGATCTATACAAATACCTTGTTATATAGGACACTCAAGTTTGTGGAACATTGTTCTCCAAGGGTACAAGCCAACTAAATTCCCATTACCTTTCTTGCCTTTGTTCCGAGATTGTGTTGGTCTCGAACTGAAGTTCCCTTTACCGTCCCCCTGACGAAGTGGCTGAGAGCTGCGAAATGCATAGGGTGGCCTACACCAAGTCATCAGGTTACAACACACTGCCTGTAAAGGGCTACATCTGGGACTGATTGGGACACTGGGATTGTGTAAGCCTGTTTTTTCGAGAGACTGGAGTTCACAGGTCTCCTAATGGCTTTCAACATGAACAGCCCTGTAATAACAGTGGACGTAGCAAATAGAGGTGGATAACCACTTTGGAACAGCGCAGGTGCTGTGATAGAGTACTCCAAGCTGACCAAATTTGGATATTCGTGGAGCAGAGCCTGACTGGCGAGACATGGCTTACATCGTTGCTGTTTTGAGATCAGGATAACGGCGGTTATGAATTAGGCTGTACCGGCATATGCAATGGAGGCTTTTCCTGCCTAAACGTACCTGGTCAAATTTGGTGCAAAAAACTGCAGTCACAGACGCCGGACAGGCAGCTCCAAAAATGCACTGTTTCAAGTGTTATTTTCCCTCGGATCCCAGAGGAGCAAGAGGGACTTTTCTGCGCTATTTCTGATGAGAAGAGCGGATCTCGGTTCAGTCAGTGTAATCTAATCGTTTATTTCTTTCTATTCGAGCCTGGATTTAAAAGGTATGCAAGACATCTATTAACATCATCAGTGAATCATCTAGACGAGAGTCAAAGTCCTTTAGCCTCTGTTCTATTTGGACATTTTTGTAACCAAGCGTAACAGTCTTTGTAATGTGAAGCTTGGATAGGTTTCGACCACACATTAAATATGCTATGGTGAGTAAAAAAGTGACAACTCCTCCACCATACAGTGTATAGAAAATAAAAATATCGTGGGAGCACATTCACGTGTCTCAGACAGGTCCCCATACTGTGCCTTCCTTTCCCCATGATCTCCCAGCATACAGTGCTTCCACTGCAGCCAGGAATTCTGGGTAATGACATGCAATCCATTTTATTCTGTATTGTCATACTTATTTGATTTCTTTTGTTACCTATGTTTGTTTTTGCTAAAACTGAAAAAAAATGAATAAGTAATCAGTGGGAAAAAAACGCTTCAAAATTACATCCGAGCATTGCACGGTGTTTTAAACTGTTCGATTGAATGGAAGGATACTTCAGTCTGTCGTCTTCGGAGACGCCTCACAGAAATCAGGGCGAGAGACATGAGAAGAAATGCGATTTCTACAACGCTGCTGATGGACGAGGCTCCAGCAGGGAACACGCATGCGCGCGCGCACTATATTCGGGGAAATAATTTTTATTAAGTTTAAAGTAAACAACCCCAGACAGGTGCTTAAGGGCAAGAAATATATGGAAACAAGAAACAAACGGATGCCTCAAACTAAGCACTCAACCGTATCCAAAAATATGAAATGTATTAAACAATATCTAAAGCAGGGGGGAGATGGGGTTTACAGAGATTCGCTGCGGGGGGCGCGGGGTTTACAGAGGCCTTGGGCGCTTCCCGAAGGCATTTAAATGAATGCCGGGGGAGCTGCAAGGCCTCTAAACTTCTCCTTACCTTGGTTCAGACGCTTCCGGTGGCGCGTTGCCATGTGATGTGTTGACATGGCAACGTGACGTGAGGACGTCAGAATCAAGTTAAGCAGGGGGAGCGCAGGGGAAAAAAAGATTGCGCTCCCCTGATCTAACGCACACACAGATTTAATCTCGATTTCAGGCCAGAGGCTACAGTAAATCAATCAGTTATTATACATGGGAGAAATAAAAGCAACCTTGAACCCCGAGACTCACTCTGAACTCCAAAGGTCAAACAGACCAATGAGATGGACCCCACAGTGCGCTTCATTGGGACATACAACAGAAGCAATGGTATGTTCTTCCAACAGATCCAGAACTGGATACATTTTTGGGGCACAAAGTTAATTTAGTCAGTAGGAGAGCTCCAAGCTAGTTCCCAGTCATTACATTGCGAGTAAGCCAGAACATTTTCTTTGTAAAGTTATGGGACGCGGTTTCTCTATTGGTAAAGTGTGTTCAGCATGTAAATTCATGTCAGCCAGGGCAGACTTTCATGGTTCTGCTAAGAATCAAAATTATACCATCAGGAAGTCCTTAAACTGTACATCTAAGGCAGTAGTTTACAATCTCACTGTCAAGGGAGAGAGGATTTGGCCCGGATTAAAGGGGTTACACCCCATTTGGCCACCCTCTACTCTCACCTGGGAAGCAAGGGGTTAACTGGACTGAGGTCCAGTAATGTGTTTTTTTTGCCTTGCTTCAGTATCCAAATGTTTATTCCCCTGTATAACTGTATTGTGTTATCCTGGTGTTTGCACTCACACATACACTAGGGTTTATGCGGGAGGGAAGGAGTTGATGTTCATTTAGTGATTATAGCCCTTTGATCCTTTTTCCCGCCTTTTCAGGCTCCATTTTGCAGCCTTCCATAGGTCGCCATTGGGACTCCATGCGTTCTAATGGCAGAAGTAGCAGTTTTGGACCTGTTTTCCAGCGACGACCAGCAGGTGGCGTCCGAGAGGAGGAGCGGCGGTTTCCCATGGTAAGTCAATGGGCTCATTGACTTCAATGGAGATTCCTCAACGCCGGACTCGAGGAACAGATTGGCAGCCATCCAAACCGCAGACAGCAAAAGCGGATACAATGTCTTTGAAAAGAGTTTAATCACTTCGGTCAAGTTCAAAGATAATTGGCGTGGGAATCTTAGGTTCTAGGGCCCTGGGAATAAAGTTATTTTTGCCCCTAGCTCCTAGGAACACCCACACACGATCCACACCGGGTCCAGAAATGAGAGACCCCCGTAAGGGGTCGAGCGGAGAAGGAGGGTCGCGCCATTGACTTCAATGGCGGAGCGGAAGTCCCATTGAATCTAATGGCGGCGTGCGCCATGCATTGTCTATGGCGGCGCCGGCCATTGATTCCAATGGGGAAAAGCCGTGTGGCGTAAAAACGACTAAGTGTGAAATGATGAAAAATGTAAGTCCATATCTCCGGTTCTGGAATGACCAGAGGGATGGGATTTGGGTGGCATGTAGCCAAGGTTCCGGCTTTAATGCATGGCCATTCCCAGCCCTCTCCGATCAACCAGACGGAGTGTGGGCGAATGTAAAGATTTGTGGTTTTTCCCATAGGTTTCAATGGCGGCGGTCTCCCCATTGAAAGCCTATGGCGGGAAACCCCATTGACGGCAACGGCGGAGCCCGCCATTCAACGCTATGGCGGCGAACCCCGTTGATTTCAATGGGGAAAGAGTGAAAAGCAGAGATTCCTTTTTTAAAGGGAAGAATCCTGTATTTTAAAAATGTGTTAAAGTGCATTTCTGTATCTCCGGTTCTGAAGGTCGCAGAGAGTTGAAATTTGGCCAATATTTAGGGTCACTGTAGGCTTTAATAACTGGCAGATTTCGACCCACTGGATCCCCCAGAACGGAACTTATTAATATGTGAAGATATTAAAGTATATATGGTATTTTGGATCTGCCCTGAAAATGCAGACTCCATCTGCTATGCTAATAGGGCAGGAAGAGCATCCTGAAGATTTAGCATAGCCCGGTGATCAAAAGTTAACTGCCCTGATTGTTTATACTAGGGTCAGGAACAAAGGAGCTGAGTGTTTTTAAGTGTGGTACTTCACACTTACAGGGGAAGCCAAAATCTACTTCAAAGAGATTTTTCTAGCCAACTCGGCGCCTTGGGTTAAGAGTAAAGGGTTGAAATGGTATATAAGTCAGAGTCAGCCCTTACTCAATTGTCTTCATGGTCTTCATGTATTGTCGTGATGTCCACATCTGAACCTGAATTATGGAAGAAATGGCCCATCCTGTATCCTGATGGCTTTCTTGTCCTAACCTTTAAGTAAGTGTCTATATTTTGTTTGTTATTTGTATAATCTCGTGTGTTCACCTTTTTCAAGGAATAAATTATATTTTATCATATCTAAGCCTCGTTCAGTTCAACCCTGTTATATTTTCGGTGTGTATTATTAATAGCCTGTCACAAAGTTACCATCACACTCACTTGCCCCTGCGACCAGGTCTATATCGGGATGACAACAAGGGAAATACATTTCCGCATACTAGAACATTCGTAGTACCTCCCGAGATCCGGTCGCAGGACGCAAATTGACATCAGTAGCTAAACATTTCCATCTTAAACATAATTCAGACCAGAATGTCTTGAAGGCATTTGCGATTGATCAGGTGTCCCTTGGAATTAGCGGTCACCCAGCTGGTTCGCCCCCATTGGCTGAACCGCCGGGAGGGGTGGCCTAGCGCTCCGTCGCGACTCCTGCTTTCAATTTTCTTGAGAGCAGGAGTTTCTGTCAGTGAGGTGGCCCTCCCTCGCAGCAGGCCCGACCCCATTGTGGAGCGGATCTTGTCCCTGCAGTGTCCACCACAGGGGGCGCTAGAGTAGCCAGCGGGGACCTGGCCATACTGAGCGAATTACAGACTTACAGAGAGATTTACAGAGAGAGTTAGAGTAAGTTACAAAGTTACAGAGCGAGATACAGAGTTACAGAGCGAGATACAGGGTTACAGAGCGAGATACAGAGTTACAGAGCGAGATACAGAGTTACAGAGCGAGATACAGAGTTACAGAGCGAGATACAGAGTTACAGAGCGAGATACAGAGTTACAGAGCGAGATACAGAGTTACAGAGCGAGATACAGAGTTACAGAGCGAGATACAGAGTTACAGAGCGAGATACAGAGTTACAGAGCGAGATACAGAGTTACAGAGCGAGATACAGAGTTACAGAGCGAGTTACAGAATTACAGAGCGAGATACAGAGTTACAGAGCGAGATACAGAGTTACAGAGCGAGATACAGAGTTACAGAGCGAGATACAGAGTTACAGAGCGAGATACAGAGTTACAGAGCGAGATACAGAGTTACAGAGCGAGATACAGAGTTACAAAGTTACAGAAAAAAGGGGAGAACATGGGGCACTGCTGAGATAGAAATGAGGCTGGTAGTAAGTAAAATTAAATCGCTTTATTGGGCATATTAGCCAAAAATACTAAAAACAGCACACATCCCCTGACGCGTTTCCCGCCTCTCAGGACGCTTTATCAAAGGATGATTAGGCTTGGTGAGGCAAGCAATATATATGGTTCCTCCCATTAACCAGGTGTAATCAAGAACACGACTGCTAGCACCCCCCACGACGTGATTGGCTGCATCAATGCACCAAATATAAATGTAATTGAAGTGTTTTATCATATTATCATTATTACATTTATATTCACATTAAGATGCTTTAAATGCACGTATTTAGGATGTTAGTAGGTGTTTAGTTAATTTTTTTCATCATTATTCAATGATTTATATTTTCTGAGTTGTGTGTATATTACTATGTTTCATATTGTTGTTTTTATTTTTCATCTCAGCATTGTTGTACGGCTCCCCCCCCATCATTCCCTTTTCCATCTAGTATTCGGTGCATTGATGCAGCCAATCACGTCGTGGGGGGGGGGGGGGGGTGCTAGCAGTCGTGTTCTTGATTACATCTGGTTAATGGGAGGAACCATATATATTGCTTGCCTCACCAAGCCTAATCATCCTTTGATAAAGCGTTAGAGTTACAGAGTTAGTTAGAGTTACAGAGTTAGTTAGAGTTACAGAGTTAGTTAGAGTTACAGAGTTAGTTAGAGTTACAGAGTTAGAGTTACAGAGTTAGAGTTACAGAGTTAGTTAGAGTTACAGAGTTAGTTAGAGTTACAGAGTTAGTTAAAGTTACAGAGTTAGTTAGAGTTACAGAGTTAGAGTTACAGAGTTAGTTAGAGTTACAGAGTTAGAGTTACAGAGTTAATTAGAGTTACAGAGTTAGTTAGAGTTACAGAGTTAGTTAAAGTTACAGAGTTAGTTAGAGTTACAGAGTTAGAGTTACAGAGTTAGAGTTACAGAGTTAGTTAGAGTTACAGAGTTAGTTAGAGTTACAGAGTTAGTTAGAGTTACAGAGTTAGAGTTACAGAGTTAGTTAGAGTTACAGAGTTAGTTAGAGTTACAGAGTTAGTTAGAGTTACAGAGTTAGTTAGAGTTACAGAGTTAGAGTTACAGAGTTAGTTAGAGTTACAGAGTTAGTTAGAGTTACAGAGTTAGTTATAGTTACAGAGTTAGTTAGAGTTACAGAGTTAGTTAGAGTTACAGAGTTAGAGTTACAGAGTTAGTTAGAGTTACAGAGTTAGTTAGAGTTACAGAGTTAGTTAGAGTTACAGAGTTAGTTAGAGTTACAGAGTTAGTTAGAGTTACAGAGTTAGAGTTACAGAGTTAGTTAGAGTTACAGAGTTAGTTAGAGTTACAGAGTTAGTTAGAGTTACAGAGTTAGTTAGAGTTACAGAGTTAGTTAGAGTTACAGAGTTAGTTAGAGTTACAGAGTTAGAGTTACAGAGTTAGTTAGAGTTACAGAGTTAGTTAGAGTTACAGAGTTAGTTAGAGTTACAGAGTTAGAGTTAGTTACAAAGTTAGAGTTACAAAGTAAGGCCTGGTCCCCGCTGTGGCGGCCGCTGCAGGGACGAGAGCCCTTCCCTCAATGGCACCGGGCCGGGGGGGGGGCGCAGCGCTGTGGCGAGAGTTGCTCCTCGCGACGGAGCGCTAAGCCACGCCCCCGGCGGTTCAGCCAATGAGGGCGAACCTGCCGGGTGATGTCATGGCCGCGCCCCCGTCACTCCCCTGCCACGCCACGCCCCCCTCCGGTCTCTCTTCCTGCAGCTCACTGCAGACCGGGGAATCGGCTGCACGCGCCGCCAGTCTCGCGGGCGCGCGTGCAGCGGAGGTACTGGATCCTCAGCCTTACAGATTGAGTTAGGCTTTGGTCCTGCTGCGTCCGGCGGTGCGCGCGGCTGCGTGCGCGTTCCTCACCAGCAGGGGTATCCTTTCCTAGCCGGTCCCAGTCCCCCCTCGCTGCACGGCTCACTACGCGCTGTGACGCGTCAGCCGCCAGGGGATGCATGAAAATTGTGATCCCGAGCGGTGACGCGTCACGTGGTGCGCTGATGAGCCAATCAGCGGCGGGGGCGGGAACTGTCAGACAGCTTCCTCCACAAGGTAGGGGGTGGGGTGTGTGTGTCAGCGTGTGTGAGGAGGGCATTTGTGGGGGAAGGGTGAGGGAGCGGGAGCTGCTTACCTTCCAGCAGCTCACAGCAGCCCCCTCCTGCGGCCCGGGAGACCGAGCCCGTGGAGGGCGGGGGAGGGGGGGAGGGAGGGGGGGGAGTAGCGGGTCCCTCTGTTCAAACCACGCCCCCCCCTCCCGCCCCGGCTCCCAGCTCCCTACAGACCGCATATCGCGGTCTGTGCCTGTCAGCGCGCCGCCTGTCTTCAGTGCGGGCGCGCTGACTGAGGGAGCGGGGCCTTAGCCTTACAGAGCGAGTTACAGAGTGAGATACAGAGTAAGGCCAGGTCCCCGCTGGCTACTGCAGCGACCGCTGTGGCGGACGCTGCAGGGACGAGAGCGCTCCCCTCAATGGCGCCGGGCCCGCTGCGAGGGGGGGCCGCAGCGTTGTGGCGCGAGTTGCTCCTCGCGACGGAGCGCTAAGCCACGCCCCCTGGCGGTTCAGCCAATGAGGGCAAACCTGCCGGGTGACGTCATGGCCACGACCCCGTCACTTCCCCGCCACGCCCCCCCCCCCCCCGGTCTCTCTTCCTGCCGAGACTGGCGGCGCGTGCAGCCGATTCCTCGGTCTGCAGGGAGCTGCAGACCAAAAGACCGGGGGGAGGGGGGAACGCATGGCGAGGGAGTGACGGGGCGCAGCCATGATGTCACCCGGCAGGTTCGCCCTCATTGGCTGAACCGCTGGGGGCGTGGCTCAGCGCTCCGTCGCGAGGAGCAACTCGCGCCACAGCGCTGTGGCCCCCCCTCGCAGTGGGCCCGGCGCCTTTGAGGGGAGGGCTCTCGTCCCTGCAGCATCCGCCGCAGCGGTCGCTGCAGTAGCCAGCGGGGACCAGCCCTTAGAGTGAAATACAGAGTTACAGAGCGAGATACAGAGTTACAGAGCGAGATACAGAGTTACAGAGCGAGATACAGAGTTACAGAGCGAGATACAGAGTTACAGAGCGAGATACAGAGTTACAGAGCGAGTTACAGAGTTACAGAGCGAGATACAGAGTTACAGAGCGAGATACAGAGTTACAGAGCGCGATACAGAGTTACAGAGCGAGATACAGAGTTACAAAGCGAGATACAGAGTTACAGAGCGAGATACAGAGTTACAGAGCGAGATACAGAGTTACAGAGCGAGATACAGAGTTACAGAGCGAGATACAGAGTTACAGAGCGCGATACAGAGTTACAGAGCGAGATACAGAGTTACAGAGCGAGATACAGAGTTACAGAGCGAGATACAGAGTTACAGAGCGAGTTACAGAGTTACAGAGCGAGATACAGAGTTACAGAGCGAGATACAGAGTTACAGAGCGCGATACAGAGTTACAGAGCGAGATACAGAGTTACAGAGCGAGATACAGAGTTACAGAGCGAGATACAGAGTTACAGAGCGAGATACAGAGTTACAGAGCGAGATACAGAGTTACAGAGCGAGATACAGAGTTACAGAGCGAGATAAAGAGTTACAGAGCGAGATACAGAGTTACAGAGCGAGATACAGAGTTACAGAGCGAGATACAGAGTTACAGAGCGAGATACAGAGTTACAGAGCGAGATACAGAGTTACAGAGCGAGTTACAGAGTTACAGAGCGAGATACAGAGTTACAGAGCGAGATACAGAGTTACAGAGCGAGATACAGAGCGAGTTACAGAGCGAGGTACAGAGTTACAGAGCGAGATACAGAGTTACAGAGCGAGATACAGAGTTACAGAGCGAGATACAGAGTTACAGAGCGAGATACAGAGTTACAGAGCGAGATACAGAGTTACAGAGCGAGATACAGAGTTACAGAGCGAGATACAGAGTTACAGAGCGAGATACAGAGTTACAGAGCGAGATACAGAGTTACAGAGCGAGTTACAGAGCGAGATACAGAGTTACAGAGCGAGTTACAGAGCGAGATACAGAGTTAGAGAGCGAGATACAGAGTTACAGAGCGAGATACAGAGTTACAGAGCGAGATACAGAGTTACAGAGCGAGATACAGAGTTACAGAGCGAGTTACAGAGTGAGATACAGAGTTACAGAGCGAGATACAGAGTTACAGAGCGAGTTACAGAGTTACAGAGCGAGATACAGTTACAGAGCGAGATACAGAGTTACAGAGCGAGTTACAGAGTTACAGAGCGAGATACAGAGTTACAGAGCGAGATACAGAGTTACAGAGCGAGTTACAGAGTTACAGAGCGAGATACAGAGTTACAGAGCGAGATACAGAGTTACAGAGCGAGATACAGAGTTACAGAGCGAGATACAGTTACAGAGCGAGATACAGAGTTACAGAGCGAGTTACAGAGTTACAGAGCGAGATACAGAGTTACAGAGCGAGTTACAGAATTACAGAGCGAGATACAGAGTTACAGAGCGAGATACAGAGTTACAGAGCGAGATACAGAGTTACAGAGCGAGATACAGAGTTACAGAGCGAGATACAGAGTTACAGAGCGAGATACAAAGTTACAGAGCGAGACACAGGGTTACAGAGCGAGATACAGAGTTACAGAGCGAGATACAGAGTTACAGAGCGAGATACAGGGTTACAAAGTTACAGAGCGAGTAATAGAGTTACAGAGTTTCTAAAATGTGCCCCTCCCTAGCACTGTGTGTATGTTACTGGCAGTTACAAGCACAAAGGAGCTCAGGACGCCGTTAGAAGTGTGGGAGGTGCCTGTCACTGTGTAACACACTTTCACTTTCATTTCTCTGAGACAGAAACCCAAGCAACAAACTCCTGATCCCCACATAATACAAGCACTTCCAAACAGGGGCTCCCCCATCCCACAGCCAGGAGCTCCCCCCCCATCCCACAGCCAGGAGCTCCCCCCATCCCACAGCCAGGAGCTCCCCCCCATCCCACAGCCAGGAGCTCCCCCCCCCCATCCCACAGCCAGGAGCTCCCCCCCCCCCCATCCCACAGCCAGGAGCTCCCCCCCCCCCCCATCCCACAGCCAGGAGCTCCCCCCCCCCCCATCCCACAGCCAGGAGCACCCCCCACCCCACAGCCAGGAGCTCCCCCCCACCCCACAGCCAGGAGCTCCCCCCCCCCATCCCACAGCCAGGAGCTCCCCCCCCCCATCCCACAGCCAGGAGCTCCTCTACCTGGAGTCTGCAAGACGGGGTAAGAGGTACAGGGTGTGTATATATGGGGTTGGAAGGGCTAGCTCGGGGAGGAGTAGGGGGTGCTGGAATAATGAGGCATATAAACCAGCACCACATGTTTATAACATGACAAGGGAAACTATACACCTGGGCTATTATTATACCTCTCACACTGAGATAAGTGATAACGAGTTATATTATCACCGGGTTCTCAACTCCAGTTGAGTCCCAACCCCGCTTTAAAATAAAATATATAAATAAAATACATTTAATAAATTCCAAATGAGAACAAAATTCGTTTTTGACATAAATGTATTTATTGTATTACATTATACCACAATTAGTCCTTGTTACGTGTGTGTGTGTGTGTGTCGGATCTAGAAATAAAAGCCAGGTGTGAATGACTAGTTTCCTGAACCCCTTAACCAGTGTCTGGATGCCCCCGCATCACAATATCTAAAGCAGCAATCCCGCCTCGGATCTTACCTGATCCGCAGACCCTCAATGTCCAGGTACCCTTATTCCTGCAATGTTATACATTGGAGGGGAGTTGTTCCCTACCTGTCTTCTGGGTTAGGGGGGATTCCGATGTCTCCCGTGTGAACCTTGAGTCAGATCTGGAAGAAAGCAGTATAGGTTATTTCAGTGTAGTATAGGGCTGTTAAGATATATAGGGTAAATAAGATATCCAGATCCAGATCGTGAGACAGACAGAGAGTGTGGGTGAGAGACACAGAGAGAGACACAGAGAGAGGGTGAGAGTCAGAGAGGGAGATTCAGAGAGGGAGAGTCAGAGAGGGAGAGTCAGAGAGAGAGAGAGAGTCAGAGAGAGAGAGAGAGTCGGAGAGAGAGAGTCGGTGAGAGAGAGAGTCGGAGAGAGAGAGTAGGAGAGAGAGAGAGTTGGAAAGAGAGAGAGAGAGTCGGAGAGAGAGAGTCGGAGAGAGAGTCGGAGAGAGAGAGAGTCGGAAAGAGAGAGAGAGAGTCGGAGAGAGAGAGAGTCGGAGAGAGAGAGGGTCAGAGACAGAGAGAGAGCGAGAGAGGGTCAGAGAGCGAGAGAGGGTCAGAGAGAGCGAGAGAGGGTCAGAGAGAGAGCGAGAGAGGGTCAGAGACAGAGAGGGTCAGAGACAGAGAGAGAGGGTCAGAGATAGAGAGAGAGGCAGAAGCAGAGAGAGAGAGAGGGTCAGAGAGAGAGAGGGTCAGAGAGAGAGGGTCAGAGAGAGAGAGAGAGAGGGTCAGAGAGAGAGCGGGTCAGAGACAGAGAGAGAGAGGGGGTCAGAGAGAGAGAGAGAGGGTCAGAGAGAGAGCGTCAGAGAGAGAGAGGGTCAGAGACAGAGAGAGGGTCAGAGACAGAGAGGGTCAGAGACAGAGAGAGGGTCAGAGACAGAGAGAGGGAGAGGGGGTCAGAGAGAGAGAGAGAGTGTCAGAGAGAGAGAGGGTCAGAGAGAGAGAGGGTCAGAGAGAGAGAGAGAGGGTCAGAGAGAGAGAGAGGGTCAGAGACAGAGAGAGAGAGAGAGAGAGAGAGAGAGAGAGAGAGGGTCAGAGGCAGAGAGAGAGAGACAGAGGGTCAGAGAGAGAGTCAGAGAGAGAGGGTCAGACACTGAGAGAGAGAGGGGGTCAGAGACAGACAGAGAGAGGGTCAGAGACAGACAGAGAGAGGGTCAGAGACAGAGAGAGAGAGACACACAGAGACAGACACAGAGGGAGACAGAGAGGGTGAGAGAGGGTGAGAGACACAGAGAGGGTGAGAGACACAGAGAGAGAGTGAGACAGAGAGAGAGAGTGAGAGACAGAGAGAGTGAGAGAAAGAGAGAGGGCGAGAGACAGAGAGAGAGGGCGAGAGACAGAGAGAGAGGGCGAGAGACAGAGAGAGAGGGCGAGAGACAGAGAGAGAGGGCGAGAGACAGAGGGTGAAGACAGAGGGCGAGAGACAGAGGGTGATTGGGGGGGGTGATTTGGTTGGGTGACAGGGTGATTGGGTGGGGTGATGGGGTGGGGTGATGGGGTGATGTGATGGGGTGACGGGGTGATGGGGTGGGGTGACGGGGTGATTGGGTGGGGTGATGGGGTGATTGGGTGGGGTGACGGGGTGTTTTGGTGACAGGGGGTTGGCGTGACTGACGGGGTGGGGGGGGTGACTGACTGGGTGACGTGATTGGGTGGTGGGGTGATTGGGTGGGGTGACACTTCTGGTATCCTACACACGCACGCGCACACACACCCATACACACCCACACCCATGCACACACACTGTTTCTCTCTCTCTCTCTCTCTCTCTCTCTCTCTCTCTCTCTCTCTCTCTCTCTCTCTCTCTCTCTTTCATACATACATACAAACACCCATGCACACACACACTCTCTCTCTCTCTCTCTCTCTCTTATACACACAGTTTCACACGGGACAGGGGGAAGAAGAGAGGAAAGGCTGCGCGACCGAGCACCACCACCCCGCTTGCCCCTCCTCTCCCCCCTCACCCCCGTGACCATCTCCCGCCCCGCGCGGGCAGCCACGGGGACCGGGGGGAAGCAGAGACCAAGGGAATAAGGGGGGAACACCCCCGCTACCATCTCTCGCCCTGCGCGGGCAGCCTCGGGGATCGGGGGGAAGCGGGGAGTAAGGGGGAACACCTCCGCCCCACGTGGGAAGCCAGGGGAAGCGGGGATCGGGGAGAGAACTCCCGCCCCACACGGGAAGCCGGGGGAAGCGGGGACCGGGAGGAAGCGGGGAGTAAGGGGGAACACCTCCGCCCCACGTGGGAAGCCAGGGGAAGCCGGGACTGGGGAGAGAACTCCCGCCCCGCGCAGGAAGCCGGGACCGGGGAGAGAACTCCCGCCCCTCGCGGGAAGCCGGGGGAAGCGGGGAACGGGGAGAGAACTCCCGCCCCACGCGGGAAGCCGGGGGAAGCGGGGACCGGGAGGAAGCGGGGAGTAAGGGGGAACACCTCCGCCCCACGTGGGAAGCCAGGGGAAGCCGGGACTGGGGAGAGAACTCCCGCCCCGCGCAGGAAGCCGGGACCGGGGAGAGAACTCCCGCCCCGCGCGGGGACCGGGGGGAAGCGGGGAGTAAGGGGGAACACCTCCGCCCCTCGCGGGAAGCCAGGGGAAGCGGGGAAAGGGGAGATAACTCCCGCCCCGCAGGGAAGCCGGGGGAAGCGGGGAGTAAGGGGGAACACCTCCGCCCCTCGCGAAAACCGGGGGAAGCGGGGACCGGGGAGAGAACTCCCGCCCCGCGCGGGAAGCCGGGGGAAGCGGGGGACCGGGGGGAAGCGGGATTAAGGGGGAACACCCTGCCCCTCGCGGGAAGCCAAGGGAAGCGTGGACCGGGGAGAGAAGGGGGGGAACACCCCCGCTTCCATCTCCAGCCACGCACGAGCAGCTGGGGGGAAGCTGGGACCGGGGAGAGAAGGGGGGAACACCTCCGCTTCCATCTCCGGCCACGCGTGGGCAGCCGGGGGGAAGCGGGGACCAGGGAGAGAAGGGGGGAACACCCCCGCTACTACCAGTCAGCCACAGGGACCGAGGGCAGGAAACAGGGGACTGCGCAAGCAGCAGCACTCACATTTCTTACCCCTGCAGAGAAGTAAGGGCTCCATTCCGCGTCATGCCCCATTGGCCAACCAGCTAGGGGGATTTTTAAAAATGTTGTATTTTTTTTGCAGAGCAGGGAATACTTTTTTTCAGAGCAGGGGAAAAGTTACTGGCTACCGGCCAATTTCCGTTCGCACCTTGCAAGTGGGCGACCGGATTTGTCGAGCAGTGTATATATATATATATATATATATATATATATATATATATATATATATATATATATATATATATATATATATCTATATCTCAAATGGAAATATTACTGTATGTTCATTTGCATGTCTTAGATAGGTCTGCAACACTGCCTTTCACCATTATCACTATATATATATTATATATATATATATATGTATGTATGTATGTATATATGCAGTGTTTGACAATCATATACATTTACACGCCCGGGGCGTGTGGATTTAACCTCCGGGCGAGTAAATATTGGCCCAAGCAGCACACGTGTTTGTTTTTTTAATTTTCCCTGCTCGCGCTGAAATTTCCCTGCTCGCGCTGAAAAAAAAAAACTCCCCCTACCTGACAGCTGATTGGCGCGCGCTCCCAGGCTTTGTGGGCGCGCAGCCAGGCTCTATATGAGCCCGCCCCCAACGAGCGGCCATTCTTTCTCTGCCAGGAGATCTGTTGGAGGGTAAGTACTCTCCAATCTCTCCATGCTGCGGCCCCTCTGCTCCTTCCCTGCCTCCTGCAAGACAACCTGCGATCCCCGCATGGCTCCCCACTCACCACCGTGGCCCTCTGCTCCTGTCCTCTGCCGCGCCTTTGCGTTAGCTCTCCCTCCTCCTGTCCCCTTCCCCTCCTCCTGTCCGCTTCCCCTCCTCCTGTCCGCTTCCCCTCCTCCTGTCCCCTCCCCTCCTCCTGTCCCCTTCCCTCCTCCTGTCCCCTTCCCCTCCTCCTCCTCCCTCTCCCCTCCTCCTCCTCCTGCTCCGCCTTCCCCTCCTCCTGTCCGCTTCCCCTCCTCCTTGTCCGCTTCCCCTCCTCCTGTCCGCTTCCCCTCCTCCTGTCCGCTTCCCCTCCTCCTGTCCCCTTCCCCTCCTCCTGTCCCCTTCCCCTCCTCCTGTCCCCTTCCCTCCTCCTCCTCCTCTCCCCTTCCCCTGCCTTCCTTGTCCCCTTCCCCTCCTCCTGTCCCTCGATCCACCGATCGCTGCCCGGGACGGGAGGTCCCCACTGCTGTGCTCGGTTGGCGAACGCGGGGGGGGGGGCCTCACCACGTGAGCCGCCTCCCCAAAGATTACACTAAGCCCAGCTATCTTAATGATGGCGCAGCCAGCCGCATGAGGTGAGGTGTGGGGGGGGGGGGGGTGCCGGTCTGACCGCCCCGACCGCCCGACCACTAGCTTCATGCCGCCGCGGGGTGGGGGGGATGCTGGCAAACCTGCACAGCAAAACTGCAGGACATGCCGGCGAGGGGAGCAGGGCTGTGGCGGCCACAGCGGGGCTGACTGTCCCATGGGGCACCCGCTGGGGGACACCTCGTTACGTGACTCCCACCCACCCTGCCACCTCCCCAAAGCTTCCACTACGCCCGCGTGAGGTATAGGGGGCGGGGGATGTCGGCCTGCCCCCCCCCCCCACGAGCGGGAGATGAGAGCGTGGTGGTGGTCGCGGCCTTTCCTCCCCCCTCCCCCGTGTGTGTGTATATGGGAGAGTGTGTGTGTGTGTGTGTGTGTGTGTGGGAGAGTGTGTGTGTATATATATGGGAAAATGGGGGTGTGTGTGAGAATGTGTATGTGTGTATGGGAGTATGTGTGTGACACCAGAGGTACCCCCACCCCCCCAATCAGTCACCTCCCCAATCAGTCATGCCCCCAATCAGTCACCCCCCCCAATCAGTCACCCCCCCCAATCAGTCACCCCCCAATTAGTCACCCCCCCAATCAGTCACCTCCCCCAATCAGTCACCCCCCCAATCAGTCACCCCCCAATTAGTCACCCCCCCCAATCAGTCACCTCCCCCAATCAGTCACCCCCTAATCAGTCACCCCCCCCCAAACAGTCACCCCCCCCAATCAGTCACCCCCCCCCAATCAGTCACCCCCCCCAATCAGTCACCCCCCCAATGAGTCACCCCCCCCTATCAGTCACCCCCCAATCAGTCACCCCGCCCCAGTCAGTCGGTCAGTCAACCCCGCCCCAGTCAGTCAACCCCGCCCCAGTCAGTCAGTCACCCCCGCCCCAGTCAGTCACCCCCGCCCCAGTCAGTCACCCCCGCCCCAGTCAGTCAGTCACCCCCACCCCAGTCAGTCAGTCAACCCCGCCCCAGTCAGTCAGTCAGTCAGTCAGTCACCCCTGCCCCAGTCAGTCAGTCACCCCCGCCCCAGTCACCCAGTCAGTCAGTCACCCACCCTCTCTCTCTCTGTGTATCACCCACCCTCTGTGTGTGTCTCCCCCTCTGTGTCTCCCCCCCACACTCTCTCTCTCCCCCCACTCTCTCTCTCTCCCCCCCACACTCTCTCTCCCCCCACACTCTCTCCCCCCCCACACTCTCTCTCTCCCCCCCACACTCTCTCTCCCCACCCCACACTCTCTCTCTCTCCCCACACTCTCTCTCTCCCCCCCACACTCTCTCTTTCCCCCCCACACTCTCTCTTTCCCCCCCACACTCTCTCTCTCCCCCCCCACACTCTCTCTCCCCCCCACACTCTCTCTCTCCCCCCCCACACTCTCTCTCTCCCCCCCCACACTCTCTCTCTCCCCCCCACACTATCTCCCCCCCCACACTCTCTCTCCCCCTCCACACTCTCTCTCCCCCCCCCACACTCTCTCTTCCCCCCCACACTCTCTCTCTCCCCCCCCACACTCTCTCTCTCAACCCCCACACTTTCTCTCTCTCAACCCTCACACTCTCTCTCTCAACCCTCACACACTCTCTCTCTCTCCCCCACACACACTCTCTCTCTCCCCCACACTCTCACTCTCCCCTACACTCTCTCTCTCTCTGTCACCCACACTCTCTCCCCCCCATACTCTCTCTCCCCCATACTCTCTCTCCCCCATACTCTCTCTCCCCCCACACTCTCTCTCCCCACACTCTCTCTCCCCCACACTCTCTCTCCCCCACACTCTCTCTCCCACACTCTCCCCCACACTCTCTCTCTCTCCCCCCCACACTCTCTCTCTCCCCCCCACTCTCTCTCCCCCCCCACACTATCTCTCCCCCCCCACACTCTCTCTCTCAATCCCCACACTCTCTCTCTCAACCCCCACACTCTCTCTCTCCCCCACACTCTCTCTCTCTCCCCCACACTCTCTCTCTGTCACCCACCCACTCTCCCCC